>NC_052499.1:34068840-34149057 GCF_016617805.1 Bactrocera tryoni | reverse complement strand
TACTTTTCCATTAGATCGGTAGCAAAGATCAGAAACGAGGGTTGGAGAAATCACAGAAATGCAAACTATGATCTCCACAGCGGATATTATTATATTACGCAAGAGACTTAGACATTGCGTGTATAACTCACATGAAGAGCTTGAAAAGGACGTTACTGTATTCACGAATACATTTAATACAGCTCCTCACTATGCATGCCCTACGCTGCGCCTCAATCATAAGCCCCCTAATGAAACAAGGAGCTTTGGTCTTGCAAACGTAAAGTATGTGAATGTTTCAACTGGACCAAGGTAGCAGAAAACGAGGACTGTGGGAATGAATATAAAGATATTCTAAGAGTCCATAAGAGTTTAGGGCTTTATGATTAACTTCCTTCCTGCTGAAAACGCTAGGGATGATCTTGGATGCGCACATTATGGCCGCAGCGCCTCCTAGAAGTTTGTCTAAGGCACAGCACGCATATATGAAGGGCAGATCAGTAGAGAAAATATCGAAAGGGCTCTTGAATATAAGAAGTATGCTCTTTGAGTATTCCTGAACATTTGTGGAGCGTTCAACAACGTCTCTACGGAATCTATTTTGAATAGTATTCAGTCAATAGGTGTTGATCCCGTTATACAACGCTGGATCAAACGCTTTTTGACCTCTAGACGGATATGAGCAAAATGGAACGACCCTAAAATGACCAAGGAAGTCTATATAGGTATTCACCAAGGTGGATTGCTATCTCCGCTTATATGGACATTATTGGTGAATAAACTGCTAAAGAACTTTAAATACAAAAGCCCCTAAGATAGTGGCATATGCGGATGACATTGCCATCTTAATAACGGGTAGGTGTCTACAGACCATTAGCAGTGTTATGACCACCACTTTCAGTACAGTCCAGAACTGGGCATCGCAAATGGGTTGAACCCAGAGAAAACGGATCTGCTTGTGTTCACAAGAAAACAAAAAACTCCTCTATGGAGGTTCCCTTCGATAATTGGGACATAACTCTCTCTCATGAACCGCACCCAGTACCTTGGGGTAGTCTTGGACAGCAAACTGCTGTGGAAACGCACAATGGAATAAAGAGTGAGGAAAGCCAGCATTGCTTTATATTCGTGTAGGCAAATGCTCGGGACTCTCTCCCTCTCTCATGCACTAGTGCTACACATCCATTGTTGAACCAATACTGCTATACGGTAAAATAGTATGGTAGTCAGGCGTACGGAAATCCACCTACCAGAACCATGGAAAGTTCTCAACTGGGATAGAAGGTACTAACTAAACAAAGGAAAAGATGGCTGGGGTGAAGATATGTTAGCTAGGCGCAACGCTCTAAACGTCTATACTGATGGCACGAAAATGGAGAAGACTGCAGGAAATGCTTAGGACAGCATTGACAATGCTACGCTGTAAGCATCTGGACTCCCCAGGGTACGATACATGGGAGAAAGTATCGATAGTGAGGCCGCGGATTGTTAAAATTTGCCATGGGCCTAGAAACTGAACTCCATTTGGTATCGCAAAGGACCAAAACTGGTCTATGCATAGCTTATTGCCTATCAATTCAACGTGGCCTAACCCTTATAGAGAAAAATTATAATTTCATAGTTGCAAGTTCCAAAAATATCAGTAAGATATCTCATCAAGTAAGAAACGGTTACGTTAAGGTGCAACCGAACATTTCAAACCCTCGCAAGATTCAACGCCTGGGAAAAGTCTTCAGGTATTAGTAAAACTTTATACTAAGGAACACACTACCCGCAATTTTCGATAGAATATTTTTAGGATAACGAAATGTACATTATGTTTATACGTATGTTGTATAATATTATTTTACATATTTTCAGCATTCAACTAAAGTGCGGCATAAAGCCAACCGGAAGTTTGAAAATCTTTTATTAGGCATATGAGAAATAGGGATAATATTGATTCGATTCTATTTACCTTGAAACTCGTCATTCATTATTGGATAATTTTCGACCGAATAGACTATGTCCAGCACGCAGTGAAGAAAAGTCGTAGGTGAGAGCGTACACTAAGACCGTGGAGAATCGATTCGGTGCCGTTCGCAGTAACTCGGACTGAAGTATCGAACGACTTGGAGCATTTTACGTCGAGATATTAAATTGACACAAAATACAGCATGTGCTAGAATGAAGCCAATCGACAGTCCTAAGCGAGAATGTTTCGCCTTATGGACTCTTGAAATGTTCCAAGAAGATCCGACGTGTTCGAGCCAAATTTTGTTCAGCAATGAGGCCCATTTCTGTAAACGAGGAAAATTACCCAAATTGGGATGAAGAGCAAAGAGGTGTCACCGGAAATGGAAATTAAAATACTTTTTCCAAAAATGTTTTTGTTAACAGTGTATGTTTGTAACATTAAAAAATTCTAAAACAATTTTTAATTTTTCATATGAAAAACAAATTTTGAAAAAAAACTGTTTTTTTACCAGAGGAAACCCATGTAACCCACTAAATTTGAACTTTCTGTGTTTTTTCTTTAAAAAGTAGGGAGCCTCGAAATGGATAACCCTATATAAAAATTTTATACTTCCGGCTGGCGTTTATACCGGTTAGGATGAAATATATCTTAACATAATTAATTAAACGTGTACGTATTGGATGTAACGCCAAACGCTAATGAGGTTAATTCGAATCTTACTCTATTCCTAATACACGAGATTTAGTGATTTCCATCCATTTTGACCTTCCATTTTATTGAATATAAGAGAAAACTTTTACTTATAAATAATATGGGTTAGCGCTGAATATGTAAGAATTTGGTCGTCATTGACTCACTTTGTTTTATTACTACATTTTGCTTTTCCTAAACATTTATATTAAAATCAACAATTCCCAGAATTAAGGTATGTGTGATATAAACTCAACCAAAGAGCTAAATTTAAGAGATGAAGTATATGAGGAAAACATAAAAAAGAGAATCGGAATGAAATATATTAGGAATATGAGGTTTGGTCCTACATACATACATATATTCCTGAGCGAATATGGTTGGAATTTGGTTGGGAGATACATTTACATACATACATGTATACATTACACTTATTAGGAGACACGACGACGCTCACTGTTTAAAAGTTTCCAAATTACAGATGTCCCTTTCTACTGTGATTCATTGTGCTAAAAAACAAGTAATAAATTACATTACGAACATTAATTTTCGTTTACAAAACCATTGCCATAACATTATTCTATTTTCATCAAGACCAATTTTTACTCAAGCTGGAAATTGCACGTACGTCAACAAGATTGTTCAAATATACTTATATATTACCTCGATTAGTTTTAGGTTTTACTGTTATATTAGTTCTTCATCAATCATGTTTCGTATATTACTTCGGGCGCCTCAATCTCAGGGCAAAAGTTTGCGTTGCTATTCTGTCTTTTATTTCGGCTCGCCCACGTGTTTTGGTTAAAACGATCAGACATATAGTATATATATATTTTTATTTCGATCTCTTAATTATCCAAACAGATTCATTGATTGTTTCTTAAACAATCTACAACCATTCAGAGGTGACGACCTGAACTGAATTAGCTTACTCTTATTTACATTAAGATCAGGGTCCAAATATTATTGATATAAATATATTTGCTTTCACTTTAAAGCTTTGCAATAAAATATACATATGCATTATACATAAAGGCATTTTAAATACAAATACATAATTTTAGAAGAACGTAGCCGGCTCCATGTATTCATTTCAGCCCAACCGACAAGTACGCGAGATATTTATCACACATCTGGGAATTCCAACATATTTTGTTCAATACTTTTCAGCTGCTGACTAAGTCATAGTATCCAAAAATATCTTATTCTGCATTTCAGGCTGCCGACACTCAGCGCCATTTGCAACAGCTTTCTCTGACTAAAAACATACATACATACATCCCTGGTATCCAATTATTTTTCGATTAGTTACGCTATCATTCTTCAAACATATTCGCCATCATTCAACCCTCCCTTCTATAAGCCAGATCAAGCGGGACAGTTGACAGCATATACAAAGTTTTTATATATGTACATATAACTGTAGACATATACACGTATACACAGGGAAAAAGAAATACTTATGTAACAATAAGTGTTATCAACATTGCCCAATAAATACATATAACGAACCCCCAAAGAAATAAATCTAAAAGCGAAGCCATAAAGCATTTACAACGCTCGCAATTAAATACATCTATTACAAACATAAGTATGCCTGGAGTTATGGGGTCTACATAAGTATGTATGGTATATGCTTTAGGAAGGGTGCTTAGCATTCCAAACCATTCTAATGCCCATACTGAAAAATATATAATATATATAATACACCCACACCATTTTATTTATTTACCATCGCACGGCTTCATCTGAATGATAATATCTCGGTGGCAAGTTTAGAAGAATAAAGGCAAAAGGATATACCGTGTATAGTATTATTTAAACGTGAGCACCTTAAGTGTGATAAATTTCTTCAGATTAAACTCCATGTATTTGAATTTTTTTTGTATGTGCGCTTATTGCATTTTAACGTTTTTACGCATTTGTATTAAGCTGTTAAATTTTGGAGACGTTTAAGGGTATTTAGAATTTTTTGCAAAATTCGATTTTAATCTACACGCGGGACACTGACATCACGAATTTCATAGTTTGTAGTTATAATTTTCTTAAAATCTAGCAATTATTTCTTTGTTTCTAATAATATACTATGTATGTACATTCATATGTACATATTATTCAAACCAACAACCCCACCTGGCATGCGTACGGTAGTTTCCTTGAAGATGAATGGGCTTCGGCTTTACAAATATACTATAGGTATATACGAGCCATATATTAAAAATAACTTGAGCAAAAACTAATTTCGAAAATTTCCAAAAGAATGAGAAATGAAACCATAAAACTGTTGGCAGCGGCCAAATAAGGACAAAGGTGGGTGACGTTAATGTATAAAGAAGGCAAAAAACTTGAGCGATATTGCGTACATACTGTATCTACGTAGTTCGCGTTGAGGGGATGAGAAATTGCTCAGGTATGCTAACCTGCGTAACCATTTTTAGGACGGACTCTTGTCGTTGCCAGTTTCGTATACCACATATAGCCCCAACAACACTCAGAATGTGCACAATAAAGTGTAATAAAGCATTTTGTAGCAAGTAGAAGATGTAAAGAGCAGATGCTGATTAAAGGCGCGTACACCCCTCATCACTGTAAAAAACTTTTGTGAAATATTTCAATGTGCATGCTACGTTATAACGACAAAATGTGTATAACAAAAACGTTCAAACTGTATTTCCATTTGATCTGTCCTACTACACTGTATCATTTATACATATGTGACCTGGCCTACGAAAAGGGAGCTAGCGTGTGAAAACTAGTTTTCTGGGAAAAGCTGTTAAAAATAATCGTCAGTTTCTCGTTATCTCATTAATTGTTCTCCTTTTTTTTGACACCTAAGCCTCCTTTCCGTAGACCAGGTCACATATATTGAATATAAGTTATAATACATAGAAAACCATTTAAATAAAAGTTAAAAGTTTTATAGAAGCTATATAAATTGTTATTAGATAAAATGCAAAAAACGGTAAGGAAGGGCCATGTTCTAGTGTAATCGAAAGTTTATACTTTTGCAACTTGGAAAGATCAAGTCCGGTGAAATCCATTAAGATGTCGGCAAAACTTTATATAAAGAAATGTTGCGGAAAAATTCAACATTCATTGGTCAAAGAAATCGTGAATTGATTTCAATCAATTTTGTTATCTTATTAACTAATATTTAAGGTCATAGATTCACTTAGTTTTATTACTATACTAGAGGACCCGTCCACGCTTCACTTTGGCGGATGCATAGATACTACTACTACGATACTACCATCTATATGATTTATATTAGTTGGATTATAACTATTAGTTAATGAGATATAGCATTTTTTGTGCCTCGCAAGTTTATAATCCAACAAAAACAACGAATAACTGATTCTGAGAAGTGTTTGAGTGCTCCTTAATCGCAATAAAACCGAATTTTTGAGTCGGTGTGTGACAATAGAAACATAGCTCCATCATTTCCCATTGGAGTCCAATCGACAGTCATTCTACTGGATTGTACATGACAAACCGGTTCTCAGGCGTGGAAAGACGAAAAATTCGGCTGGAAAGGTCAGTATTTTGGGATGCTCGTGGATACTCAACGACTGATTACTGAGCCAGTTATAATCTATTTCACTGCGTATTTGGATGCAGTTCTTTTCTACTATTCCAAATACTTAGCAATCTGTCAAATCTGTTAAAAATGGTACGCATATATGCAAATGATTCTTACAAACATGAATTTTGAAAAAATTCCTATGATTCAAAATACATTTTTTTTATTTATGAGTTGTATTAAATTTTAATGTAAAGAGATCCTATGTCCTTGCCCTGGTTCTAAGCTACCTCCTCACCAATTTTCGGAATAATCGGTTCAGCCGTTCTTGAGTTATAAATGGTGTAACTAACACGACTTTATTATATATATATATATAGATTTTACATTGTGTCCACTAAAATTTTAGTAAAATCATCCTTAAATGAGAAATATGTGATATAAACTCAACTGAAGAAGTAGATTTAGTATAACGGGTTGATGTAGAAAGTTGAAAATTATTTTATATTCAACAATAGGGCAGAGAATGAGATAAACTTATTGAATTAATTTTGACATTGCTGAGGTATACTTGAGCACATATTTTAAACAATTTATAAATATATGTATAACCCACACATTGAACTACAAGTTCAGCACAAGGTTTTTAGAATAACGAAACTTAATGTATGTAGTATGTAGAATACGGGACTGGTGACAACTCGTAGACTAAATTCACATATCTTCAGTATTGAAATATATTACATCCAATATTATTCACTCAGTTAATTTTGCTAACATTTATTACATATTAACTGTTATACTATATATATGTATATTGTATAAGGCTAACCGGAAGTTTAGAATAATATAATAAAATGTCCCTCCAGTTGCATTAAGGTACCTTACATATAATAACCAATAAATATAGAGTAAAGCCCCCGGCCGGATGTTTGAAAAGTTTTACCCGATTTCTCAAATTTTAAACGCAAAAATACACCATTATTAAAGAAACTCACCCACTTAATTTTGTTAAGGTAGCTCACCTTCTGGCCGATATATGCGATATAAAAAATGGAAGTTATTTCAATTAGGTATATGGGCTAAGGGAAGTATTGACCCGATCGAATCTATTTTTAAAATGCCATACAAGCATATTATTATCAGAAAGACACTCTCGCTGAAATTCAAAAATATAAAACACTTACAGTTATTTCTAGTAAAAAAATTTAAACTGTGAACCGGGGTCCCCATACTGCGGGCTTGAAAATTGACTATTTTTAAACTTGAGATGGCATAACCGAAATGCACTATTTATGCAAAGTTTTTGCTTTGAAGCTTGATTTGTGTACTGGAAAGTGAAATAATCAGGCAGAAATTAAAATTGTGCTATATGTGCAATGTAACATACAGATTCCTTAGTAATGTACCGAGTTTGGTTGAGCTGTTCCGGAGATATGTGTTTTACTATAAATATGGCCGATGTCACGCCCGTCGCCCAATTTCGACATTGGAGGGCTTTATAGGAGCCTCCTTGTACCATCATGGATGTAATATTTCATGTCTCTGAGGCATTTAGTTATTGATATATCGTACTTTCAGTAGTGTTTAACAAACCGTTAAATGTGAGTGGGCAGGGTTACCATCCGAATTCACCTTATTTTTGCTGTAGTAAGAAGTGTCGAAAAGGTTTGTCCCAAGTAAATTTCGGTCATATAGTTCAAATCATTTAAGAGATATAGACATTAAACTTATTAGAGGAGGAGCCATGCCCACTTTTTAAAGATTTCCAAACAACAAGTGCCCTTTATTGAGGTGATTCAGTGCACAAAATTTCAGTTTTGTATTTTAATTCGCTGTTTAGTTATGGCAATTTATAAGTTTACGATTGAAGGCGTTTTGTGAGCGCTACGGTGATCCGATTTTTTTGCAATACCGAACTTCTTATGATGCTAAGGAACATGTGTGCCAAGTCTCATCAAGATATCTTAATTTTGCTCAAATTACAACTATCATTGCGGCCATCTAAGAGCTAGTAGCTCCTACCTTAATAGTGGTTTGACAGTCTGATACAAGAGTTGCTTGAGAGCTCCCGTAAGAATATTCCTCTCCAACCTTCCCTTTGAGCTCTGATTCTACCACTGATGCCAATGAGAGCCACTGGATGAACTGTTGTTGCTATAACGAGAGCTCTCCACCAGACAAATACGCAATAGAAAAATATTGTCTTAACCACGGTTTCGTAAAGCAAAAGCACAAATTTTGGTAAGATGCCTCTATTATAGCTTTCTATCAAGGACCCAGTACTTCACCTTCTCGACAGGGCGGAATCGAGAACACACCAATGGGGAAGAGGTACCTCCTGGATTTTATTCCTCATGATAAATATGTAATCCCAGTTCAGTATTATTTGGATTGATAGTAAAGTCGTTTATTTCCCCCCAATAGCTATCACATTGGGGAACCCTTGTGTTAAGTCGTAAACGGTAACTCAAAATTTTCCTTTAACCATGAGAACAGCATCATCTAAATAGGCTATCTCTGACAGCCTCGTACCTGAATGTAGATCGATATCAACTAGACTTCTCTGCCGGTGTCGACATCTTCGTTGCTTTAATGTGGTAAAAGAAAAACATTAAGTTCATTTCTGACCAATAAACTAGCTCTGTTTCTACTTGTGTTAATCTGTGGCTTTTGCTCTTTAATCTGGAGAAACGGTTACTACTCAGGCCAAGCTTCTAAATTAAGACAACGTCAGCTCCATCTTTTCCCAGACGAAACGAGAGATTGTCGGAGGCCGCCGTTTCGTGATGGAGATTAACCTGATGGTCGTTCATCCTCCAGAGTCTTCTCCAAAAGCGAGAGTTCCGTAACACCATCGATACCGCCACCGTATTCTTCGAACAACCACTCTGGACTGACGACAGATTAATTCGTCTTCAGCTCGCCACGTTCGAAGGGACAGGGTCGATTTTCATCTCCGTTTGGACATCACTTCCTCTCTTCACAATCCCTCATTGAGTCTGTGGATCACCTGCTCTGGCGGAGTTGGCATCACTCTATTTTGCTCTCCCCCGCTTAGTACACTCTCGGTCCACTCAAGTATGCTAGCATGCTGCTTGGATTACTGTCCAGAATTCTTGCCAAGCGACTCAAGATTTTAGTTGCTGTGCGACGATCCGATTTCAGCCTTTTTACTGTCGCGAGAGTTTTTCCTATTATCCTTGGCACTTGCCTGTGTATCGGAACCCAGGAAGCATCGCATGGAGGCGAACCTGCTTTACATTCCTGCTAGCTTAAGTTTAAATATAATTTTTTTAATTTGTCACTCTTTAAAAATCTTAAAATTTCTTCCAATTTCAAAAAAAACTTTAAGAGGAATTTATTACTTACCGTTTTCCAATAGATGTCTCTAGGGTCAAGCACTGGTCGATTAAATCGAATAAATCGTTTTATATCGATCTTGGACATTTGTGTCAATATTAACCCAGCAAAATATATGTAGAGATCTGTTTGCATCCCAAACTTATTGTCAACTGAAAATGTCACTTTTTTGGGAGAAGATTTTCGAAGATGCTGAATTGGAAGCATTACTCGACCAAGATGTGTTTCAAACCCAAGAGGAATTGGCCGAATCGTTGCAAGTGACACAGCAAGCCCTATCAAAACGCCTCAAAGCCATGGGGATGATTCAGAAACAAGGAAACTGGGTTCCTTACGACTTGAAACCAAGAGATGTCGAACGGCGCTTCTTTGCATGTGAACAGCTGCTTCAAAGGCACAACCGAAAAGGATTTTTAAATCGCATTGTAACTGGCGGCGAAAAATGGGTCCACTACGATAATCCTAAGCGAAGAAAGTCATGGGAAAAGCCTGGACATGCCTCCACGTCGACGGCAAAACCGAACATTCACGGCGCCAAGGTCATGCTCTGCATTTGGTGGGACCAGCTTGGGGTGATATATTATGAGCTGCTAAAGCCAAGTGAAACCGATACCGAACGCAATTGATGCGTTTGAGCCGAGCACTAAAAGAAAAAGGGCCACAGTACGAGGAACACGATAAAGTAATTCTCCAGCATGACAATGTTCGGCGTCACGTCGCAAAGGTGGTCAAAAAATATTTGGAGACGCTGAAATGAGAGATCTTACCCCACCCGCCGTATTCTCCAGACGTTGCTCCATCTGACTACCACTTGTTCCGATCGATGGCACACGGTCTAGCTAACGAGCACTTCAGTTCTTATGAAGAAGTCAAAAATTGGATTGATACTTGGATCGACTCGAAAGATGAGGAGTTCTTTCGTCACGGAATACGCATGCTGCCAGAAAGATGGTCAAAAGTAGTAGCTGGCGACGGCCAATATTTTGAATAACATTTTTGTAACCGTTTTTATACAATAAAGCCTTAAATTTACAAAAAAAACACGGCGGAAGCATAGTTGTAGATAGTAGATATATCCACTATATTAAGGTAGAGAGCCTCATTGCTTCCTCGGTTATTGGTTTGTTCACACCATAAAAAACAGTATTCATTCCTGATACCATCAAATACGCTAAAAATTTTAAGAGTAAAATGGGTAATATTTTTTTGACCGAAAGAAGTATGTAAAACATATTTAGTCAAATTGTGAACACGACGTTTGCAAAAATGTAAAGTTCAATAATACTGAGAATCAAACGCTAAATTATTTTATAAAGAACACAAACATATTATTCTGTATATTTCATCACAGTGAGTGTAAAAGATTAATTTTACACATACGATAATTTTGCTATCAAAGAAAATCAGCATGGTACATACGCCAAACTGTAACTCGTCATAGCTTTCCAACTACAAGGAATGTAAATATAATGTTTTACCAGATGCAGAGTAGGTAATTCTAGCATAAGCATATATCAAAAACTCACTTGTGTTGAAAAAAGAGCTATTGTACAATTCCGAAAAAACACGATAGTATAAAGCTGAGGTTTGAGATTTTAAACAATTAAAAAGTGTAATAATTGAGACACCAAAAAAGAAGACACTGAATGCTTATTATACACTTGCTTAGCAAGAATTATCGTTAAACCACATTTACATACCTTTGCTTTGTTAAAATTATTGATAAATTGTGCCACAATCATAACTGCAATATACAATGTATATCTAATTGCGCTAACCTAATGCTTAAGCACAAGATTGATACAATATATGTATGTAGTATGTATAAATTCTCAGATACTTCTCAACTTGGTTAAGTCTTTTACGTAAAGGACCTTCAGTTCTACGAGTATTAAACTTTTTTGGATTCTAATACTTTCGTTATAAAAAGGCTATTTAAACAGCAATTTTCCATTATATAATCTGGGTGTGACGTTGTTTTGCGTGTTTTGTCGCAAATATGGTAAACGCTTCTATCATTGCTTTTACACATTTGTATTCACAGTTAATTTATTTAAATTCAACAAATAATAGAATTGGTTTGAATGATGGTGATCTGACAGAGCGTACTTCCAGCGGATAGCCTGAATTAAATCCAAACCAAACGCGCCAACCACTGACACCACAACAACCGCAACGTTGGTGATGCAGTAACGGCGTTGCGATGCGTGAATGCAATAATCGCCTGCACCATTCGAATGTGTATTCGGTCTGCTGTTTTGCTTTCGGATGCGATTGTTTGCTTTTTTCTATAACATTTTTAATCGTTGCTACAATTTTCGGGAAGTTTGTTATGAGTGAAAAATATTTTTATGGTTTAAAGCATTGTCCTTAGTGAAAACTACTTAGTGAAACACGTCCAACTAACAAACAACATGTTCGTGCCAATATTTCGTTCTCTATTAGCATTTGAATAATTATAAAAATTATTCATATTTTTGTCCGTTGCAGTGGTTGATATTAGTTCTGCTACTGTAGCATCAGTTGAAGCTTTAGTGTGTGCAGCAGTTGTTTCAACCCGCAACCATTCTATCAAATGTCCGACCGAATAAGCGGCTGAGTGCAGTGAATTATAACGTACGTAAATCTTTTAGTGGCTGCCACAGACGGTACTACTGTTCAGCTGTGAGCCGAATATGCGTCAAGTCAGGGGATAAGCGCCAGCCATTGAGGTTTGACACAAGCGTGGAATTTTTCAATTTGAGAATTGTGCGGTTTGGTGGTGCAATTATGCTGGACCATTGTTTGTGGAAGGGAAAAGTGCAAATGCTTATGTATGTAAGAAGTGTGGGCACATATACATGCATACCAATACCATAATGGGTTAGCTGTCGTCACTGTACTCATTTTCATTGAATTATTTATATTCAAATTTAATTTTATACTTCAGTTATTAGCTGGCGTATATAAAATTTGTAACTAAATGGGTGATTGATAATTAGCTGTAAATAAAATGGAAGATGAGCATACGACTAGCCTTCAGAAGACATATTCCACCTTTGTTAAATCTCTTATTAGTTTAGTATTAGGAAGTCAAAGGTTTAGAGTAACCGAAACTATATACTCTCACATAGATCAAAACCGTAATTATTCGACGAAACTATTTTTGTTTTTCATTCAAACGTAATAAAGCTATGGTTTTACATTTCATTGAAAGTGCATTTAGTAACAAATGTAAACCAACAAACAATATTTTTTTAAGAAATATTCTTTGTTTTAGAAACTAAATATTATGATATTTGTTATTTTCTTAGACTCTTTTTAGGTCATGAAAAGTTGTTCCTTTTACTTAGTCTGCGCCTGCTATTTCTAGTCTCTTCTAGTTGTCGGGCTTCACCGTTTACATGAGTTTAGGTTTTGTAACCTTGTACTTAGCATGTTTTGGTGTCGTTTCGCAAATGGCTTCCCGAACCATTTTTATGCGAAGATCACGATGTTGATCTGAATTGCGTATGTACCAACGGCATTTACATTTTTTTGCAGAACTTTATTTTGGAATCTTTGGACAGCTTCGATGTATAACATGCAGCGCATTCTCATAGTTGAATTTCATATTGCCAAATGGTATATGTATGTATATCATATCCTCTGGAACCTCGGATATTGAGTTATATTCCCCGAATTTAATTTTTTTTGTTTAAATGAAGCTTAAAATATCATTTTTCCAACACTACATGGTATGTGATTGGTAGCACTGGAGATACACGACTGCAACGACATCTATTGACAAAATACAAAAAGTCTTTTTCGACTACTCAATATCAGGAGGTCTAGACCTCATTCCTTTGTTTCCTTCGAAACCCATAAGTGCCATATTAGTTATGAAATCATCATTCTTGGAAAGTTATTTAGAATAAGAGGTAAAAGTGTTCACGGTGCATATACCTTAATTTTCTTAATTGCTCTGATAAAATGCTTAGATACATATGTTTGATGATATTTGTATATTTGTGAACTTTATAACTTCGATATTATTGTGTCCGGGAACATTTTTAAGCCGAATGATAAAAAAACTTATTTATTTTATTTCACTGGCTTACCTAATATGCATTTAAATTCGCTGTTAAGGGGCTATACTAGAGTGACTCTTGAAAAATTAGGCGATTTTCGTGAATTTTTATAAGAGAAAGTACGTAATCGAATATTTCGAACTTCTTTGAACGTAATAAAGTATACTTTTAACTATATATTAAGATTTTTTTTTTACAAAAATGTTGAAAAATAACGGAGTTATGGGCTGTCTTCGGAGGTGATTCCGGCCGAATGAGCTGCTGAAACAAAAAAAATTGAAAAGTTTATTAAACTTGAAGATATTTCCTATACAATGACCTATGACCTTTGAAAAATATCAATAATTAACAAAATGGCGTAATTTTGAAAAAAAAAAAATCGTTTTCAGGTAAAAAATGGTCGTTTTTTTTAATGCCAAATTGACAATGTTCAACCAATCAAAAAGATAGTAAATGTATTCAGAAATACTCAGTTTTAAGGTCGCTCTTTAGAACGCTGCCATCCAAAAACTGTTCAAGATACGACCTTCCCGATTTTACAGAGTATTTACGGAAATATAAGCTACCGAAAAAGCAAATACATTTTTTTTTGTTTTGAAAGTGTCACACTGGTATAGTCCCTTAATGGAATTTTTAAATAACCAGATTAACCTTCACATACCTAAATTTTTAAGTATCCGAAAAATTCCGAAAATGAAAGCGTGTTGTTATCTATATCAGTATAAACGTTTCAGAACTTGCAGTTCTGATTAAACATCTTCAGAGCTATGAATATACTTGCACGGCAATAAGGTGGGGTCAGGTGAATCACATTTCATATTATACCTAATCCCTGAAGCCAGTGGCGCTTCAGTACTTTCATCACCAAAGTCATTGTTTCTGTTTGGAAGGGAAATTGTTCTGGTCGTTACAACAATGTTCCGTGCATCTATCCTCCTCTTTCTCGTAGCCAAAGCGGCTTATTGCATAGCATGTTCTACGGCGCAGCGGTGGTCCCGCATTGCGTTGCATGTTGCACATGCTTTTACGAGCGCATATGCATAATTACGGTTCTGTTCACAAATTCGCTTTGTGACAATGCAGAACTGCATAATTTCGTCATTAGAAACCTGGTTCTTTATTTTCATAGTATGTTAGTGATGAAGAAAAATATGATTTAGTCGTAAGCCGCATACATTTAGAACTTTAATATATTTGCCGAAAGTAAATGTGGACTATGAACACTTAAAGTTTTTATACTCTTGCAACATGTTACTATAGATGCAGATGATAAAACTTGGTATGCGCATTCCTTAATAGACTTACTCAAAGCACTCCCACGCCCACAAAACGCCATTATAAGAAAATTATCAAGATATATTTAAGCACTACATTAAGATATAAAAGTATAATTTAATTCAGAGAATCACAGTAGCAGGGCGAACCTGTGGGCTGAAAACTTTGAAAAACATAATGTATATATCTCTTGAACCCTCCAAGCCAAAATCAAGATTCGCTCAAGATAAATCCTATAAGAGCCTCTCCCGACAGTGTGAAAATATTTTAAATCGGAAATTAACCCCGCTCACTACCCTTATAACGGTGATGTTAAAAACTACTAAAAGTGTTATAAATCAATAGCTTTTTCAATTTTAAATTTCATCATTATAAAAATTTTAACGATGGGCTTAGCAACGCTCACATATTTTGGGATCAGCAAGAGCGATTTTAGCACATTATTCACGTAACAATCCTCTATCATTGCTATGTTACAGTGTGAAAAAGAGTGAAATTCGACTACAACCACGCCTACTTCCCATATAACGTAATTTTAAACTCCATCTGATTCTTTCCTTGCCAGTGTATAAAACCAGAAGCAAACAATATAACGATACAAACCTTCTCCCACATAATGCCTTTAGGGTGGTTACGCCATTTTATCACCAAAACTTGTTTAACTTAAACAAAAAATGTTCAATTCCCTAGGTATGAAATATTAGGACCCCAATACCCATAGTTGACTTTTTACCGCAAATATCGGTCAATGTGTGAGATATATAATATAATTTCAGAGATAATCCTTCCCTCATAATGGATTGTCTGCGTGTTAAAAATGGCTTGAATCGGGTCAAACCTTCCCTTAGTTCCCATCTGCCTAATACATCGACTTTCGAAGTTCCGCGTGACTTTATACCGCATATATCGGTTAATAACTTCGAGTCGAAACTACTCTCAACTCCAATATACTACACTACTACTATTTTCGTTTTTCTAACAAACCTTATGTGAAATATGTCGACGAGATTATGAATTGTATTATATACAAGGTGGGTTCCAAAGTAAGTAGGACTTAAAAAACAGCAGAACAAATGGTTTTTTCGGCAAAATCAATTTATTTTATTCAAAATAGTCTCCTTCTGCTTCAATACAGCCGGTATGACCGCCAGTATGCCTGTGCAAGCCTTTTGAATGGTCTCTACCTCTGCACTACGTTTTCCTTTCATGAGCAAATTCATTTTTTCGAATAGGAAGAAGTCGTATGGTGCCATATCAGGTGAATACGAGGAGTGGTTAATGGTTAAAATGTGATTTTTGGTCAAATAATCGGTCAAAAGCGTCGATCGACGACGTAAGCCCAAATGTTCGGTCAAAATGCGATAAATCTATCTTTTGGAGATGTTCAATTCCATTATTATGAATTTCAATAATGATTTCGGTTGATTTTTGATGAACTCACGCACATACAGCAATAAAACCTACCTGTGGCGCAAATTCGAAGCGTATACACTCAAAATTATGTAAGGAGGCAACATGGAATTCGGAGTATAACTATAATACCGGAAATGTGGACCCCAAAGCCTACGTCGAAAATGAGTTCAACTGGGTCAAATAATCCCTTAGCCTTATATATCTAATAGAAAAAATTTCGAATATCCGTCTGACTTTATATCCAATATATCGGCCAATACGTGAGCTATCTTAATAAAATTTATTTAGTCTATTTTCCTCCCAACACTGAATCTTTTCACACATCCGATTGAATTTATTCCCCATAGGTATTCCCCTTAGTACGTGGCATTCTTCTGTCGCATTGTGAAAATGGCCGAAATCGAAAAATAACCAATCCTACTTCCCATATAACGCTATTTTCAATTATGTCATTGTATGCCACCTTATGACCAAACATTGTTTAAATCCAATAAAAACTGTTCAAGCCCCTAGATACAAAATATTTAGGCCCACGTACCTATAGTTGACTTTTCATCGAAAATGTCGGTCAATGTGTTATATATGAATGTATAACTGAAATTAAGGGATAATCCATCTGTTATAAGGGTATGTCTGTATGTCAAAAATGAGTTCAATCGCTCCAACACTTCCCTTAGCCCACATATACTTAATATAAATATTTATCCCAATGAAAATAAGAGAGCGTATTTTACTCATAGGAGTTTATCTTTGTACTAATCTCAGGATTTTTGAACATCCGGTTGACTTTATTCTATTTGATTGGTTTACACCTTAAATTATTTCCGTGACTTTAATTCTTGCAAGTTTCAAGAGTATAAAATGTTCGGTTGCACCCGATCTTAGACCTTTTATACTTTTTTTAATATATTTTTCTCGGAGGTGAAGTAAATTTTAGTCACAAAACTAATTGAATCTATGTTCTATATATTTATAATTTAATAATATGCAAAATTTAATAGTAAGTAATTTTCAATTTTGTCGAAAAATCCTTTTGCTCTTGCAGCATGTTGATACAGAGTATAACAGTTTTGTTTACTTGACGGTTTTTGTATCACCCAAAATTAATCGAGATATGCTAGCTATAGGGTTTGTATATATAATATATAATAATAAAATTCGCTCATTGCAAATCTCTTAACCCCTGGCTGTAAACATGAAAGAAATCGGATGAATACCACGCTCACTCTACATATAACGGTTCTTTTAAAATCTATTAAACCGCGATAAATCGATAAATAAATACTGTGATAACAGACCAAAACCACGCCTGCTTTCCTACAACACTATTTTTTACTCTATCCGATTTTTTCACTTTCCACCATGCAAATTAAGCACCAATTAATATAACGAGATAAAACTTTGCACGAATAAAGACCTTATAATATGCTAATTATGCCCAAATATTGCTCAAATCGGACACGCTTTCAGCTGAGTTAACACCGCGTCAGTCGTTTCTTCTTTTGGCTATTTGGCAGCAATTCGAGATACCAAATGCAGCCAGGTCCTTCTCCACCTGACCTCTCCAACGAAGTGGAGGTCTTCCGTTTCCTCTTTTTCCATCAGAGTCGAGCAATGGAACATATATTCCATCGATTGGGGAATCGGGTTCGTCATTCCCAGATGTTACAATTTCACTGCCGTTCATCAGGCTGAAGAATTGTTCCCTCTATAACTTCAGTATGCTCTGAAATCAGCCGCTAGATAACCTCTTTGTCTGACAAGTATACGCAGTGTATGTCTTGAAACCTTCTATTAGTCTCAGCATCTTTTCGTTGAATTTTTCAGCATAACACCTGTCGGCCAGCTACTCTAGATCTTCATACCCCCATATTTCGCCCTCTTTCAATTTTTATCTGCACTTGCGTCTCGATTCCATTTTCCCCTACCGGTATCTGTCTGTCTGTAGAAACTCTTGCTGGTGTCTGGTACTACAGACAATCATCGGGCCTCTGCGAAGTCGATCAGCCTTAACCCATTTAGGGAGGTTTCGCCATGGAGGCAGAATTTTCTCACTGATGTACCAAATATACCTTCATTGACCACTCTGACGATAAAGTCGCCAAGCACAATTTTTACATCGTGGCGAGGACACTTGAGGTGGGGAGGCGTCATCGAACAAAGAAAAATGATATATGTCAGAATTGGGATGAAATGAGTCACCACTTCTCTTAGTCTCCAAATTCCTAATAGAAAAATGTGTTAACATCCGACTTACACCGCATATATCGGCCAATATGTGAGTTATTTTAGTAAAAACGAAAGAGCGTGCTTTGCTAATAACTATGCATCTGAATGCCTAAAATTAAAAAAAAATTGGTAGGATTGATTGAAAGTATGTTCTCAAGTATACCTGAGCAATATACAAATTAACACAATAAGCCTCCTTTACCTCCAAGACAGCAATATCAATCAATACGTAGTATAAAACAAAGTCACTTTTTCTGTCTACTGACGTACCAGGACATTAAGGTTATCACTTCATATTTGAGTTAAGACTAGCATATATCTGTCCTAAAAAATACTTTAGCTCTATCCATTTTAATTCGGACATGAGAGATTTAAATGTATATGCCCCTTACCAGAATATGATTTAAATTAATATTTTCGAAGATATTGCAGATTTCAAAATTGGGGGACGTAGCGTTTGCGGTGGTACCGACCGGCTAGCGAGAGCCAAGCCACTATTTCTTTTCCACATGACAGGCTTTTCAAAATCTATGATAATTTTATGAAAATAAAAGAACGAGTTTCTAACCATTTTGTGGTTTACCAATGATTATGAATCATCAATTGATCTTCTTTTAGCACGTCTCTTTTGCACAATTTTTTTTACACGGTTTTTTTATGTCTACATTTTTCATTTACTTGTTATGTAATAAAATAAAAATTCCATTTGAAATTTTAGAAAAAATACTAGTTTTAAAACGTCGGCGGAACTAGAAAATCATTTCCTCAAATTGGAATCAAGAACAGGACGGTCTAGAGGAGTTTGACGCCAATTAAATGAAGCAGTAGAATGCTACCGTGAACTGTACAAATAAGAAGTTAAGGTAATGAG
This sequence comes from Bactrocera tryoni, assembly GCF_016617805.1. Lineage (NCBI taxonomy): Eukaryota > Metazoa > Arthropoda > Insecta > Diptera > Tephritidae > Bactrocera > Bactrocera tryoni. Next base: position 34,129,711 of record NC_052499.1, on the reverse strand, counting down.
GACATGGCAATTAATGATGATTTTTCTTTAAATCATGATCATAATTTTTTTCAATTCATAAAGTATTTGTTGTTTGTTCCTTTTAACGGTTATACATATTTAATACCATGAAAATCTACAGTGTTTTAATTATGTTAATTCTCACTAAATTAGAATTAGTTTTCTTTAACACGTTTTCCTTATTTCCCACGGATTTTTTGTTAATCCACTTATTCTAGAAAATTGCGATCCTCTGATAGAAGTTTTCCACATTAACTTTATATATTGCATTTAGCCACTTTGATTGTTATCTATTCACGATTGAATAATGAATGTTGAATAACATACACTTTTCAAAACATCTGAAAGTATTTTCCGGCTTTGACCTTGGTGGGTTACTAGAGTATAAAATGTACGGATACATCCGAACTTCCTTTTTTATTTGCATCCTTATCTTTTCGGATATCTTCTTCTTCTATATTGGCGTTGACACCGCTTACGCGATTATAGCCCAGTTCACAACAGCGCGCCAGTTGTTCTTCCCTTTCGCTGTTTGGCGCAAATTGGAGATTCCAAGTGTATCTAGGTACTTCACCACTTGGCCTTTCCAAAGAAGTGGAGGGCTTTCTCTTCCTCTGCTTCCCCCGCCGGGTACCAGCATAGCCGCTGTTTTCAAATTCGCTGAACTACGTCAATGTCTTCATATATCTCGTACAGGTCATCATTCCATCGACTCCTCTATTCGCTGTTGCCAAAGCGCAAAGGACCATAAACTTTCCGCAGAACCTTTCTTTCGAAAACTAGTAACGCCAACTAAGCAGCTATTGTCATCGTCCATGCTTCTGCACAATATAGCAGGACGAGGATGTTGAGTGGGTTGTAACAATTGATCCTTGTTCATCTAGAGAGGACTTAACTTACCAATTTCCTACTCAGTCTGAAGTAGGACCTATTTCCAAGAGTTATTCTACGTTATTTGGAGGCTGAAGTTGTTTTTGCTGTTAATGCTGGTTTCATGGTAGACGAAATTATCTATGAATTCCTACTTATGACTGTCAACAGTGACATGGGAGCCAAGTCGCGAATGCGACGACTGTTTATTTCAGATACCTCGATTTGCTTCGCTTCTTTGTTTAATCTGGGGAAAGCCGAACTAAGGACATTGATGTCTTCGGCTCTGCAGCTCGATTTATTTTCTCCAGCAGTAGAGTGGAGAAGTCGCACGATAGGGAGTCAACTTGTCTGAAACCTCGTTTGGTATCGAAAGGCTCGGAGAGGTTTTTCCCCATCTTTACGGAGCTTTTGGTGTTGCTCAACGTCAGTTTGCACAGCCATATTAGTTTTTGGTGGTTACCAAATTCAGACATGTATCGACCCACTTTTCACGGATCTCATAGGAGGAGTCATGTGTAGAAGTTCACGCAAGTGAAGAAATTTCTCTGAGCGCCATTCGCTTGAGAGTGGCCAGAAACGATTCTTTTACTTATGGCTTAAACAGCTCATAATTTCCGGTCTTAAACTTAGATTATCTGGGTACCCAAAAAACATCCGTTTGAAGGCGAGCTTAAGTGAGAATTATCCGTAATCAAGACTGTGCGCTGAGTTTAAAAACGTCCAATGAAAATATTAATATTATTATAAATTTGTACATCATTTTTATATAAATTAATATAAAACTACTGATTTGTGGGTAACATATTTCAGCTGTTTTGATAGTTGGTCTCAACTTTTTTTATAAATGGGGTATGTCCAGTAACTGAAATTCATAAGTCGTGTTTTTTTTTGGATTCATACACAGACAATATTTTTATCCAAGAATTTCTTTTACACCATATTGTAATATAATCAAAATCATTTCTTTGGAAACAAAATATTTATAATATATACATAAGAATATGGGTAACCCAATAAGCTATTAGGCTTAAAAAGAAATGGTGATTTATTTTCAATAAAGTCTTCTATTAGTTCGGTATACTTAACCTAGCGATGTTTGGATTTTTTTTAAAGAATATGGAAAATATCCATGTGACTCTCATTTCTGGCCGGCAAGTGCTTTCTTGTGCCAATTATTTCATATGACCCTTACCCGAATGTCGCAACTGTTTGCCTTATATATGGTATATTTCGTAATCGGAAAACCTTCTCCTTTCTTTTAAGATCTATCACGGTATGAGTTAGAACGGGTAGGAGGATAATTTGTGAAAATTGTGTCCAATGGGTGCTCGGTCGTCATATTGATTGACAAAACGGTGATAACTCATATTCCCAAAATTTCAAAGACGTATAGACGGCGCTTGTTAAAAAAAAAGCCGAAAAGAAAATATCATTATTTATATAATATCGCAAATGTTGCTACTGTGTAAAATAGATATTCTTAATAGGAAAGCAACGAGATACCAATATAGCTTTCATAGATCTTCTAGACGAAAGTCATCTCTCTTGGGCGTTGAATTCATTCAAACCGTTAAAGTTCCAGTGACCTCTTGACATCATACCGGCGCAGCTGCGGTGGTTAGAGTGGTGTCTATGTCGAAGGTTAGAAAGAGCTCACAGGTCGTTGTTAAGGACTTGAAACCTATCAGCTTATCCTCGTTTCAAAGCTTTGGGAAGACTCAAAAGAAATATGCAGTAAGCCCTTTTCTCGACATTGAGGGGAAAGTCGATAATTTTCAACCAGAGAAAAAATGTGAAGTAGAATCGAACCTCAGCACCTTATATACAGCCATTTCGTTACTGAACTATCATAGCGGACCTTGATATATGCATTACACAAGCCGAATAGGGGAAACTCGCAGAATGAGTTGCTTTTCCCACTATTCTGGAACTTTGTGGAAAATGACATAATGAAAGAACTTAAAGAGGAGAGGAGTTTCTTACTACCTTATTTTTCACAAATAGAAGTATTTCATATTACACCGAAAATTGTAGATATCGGGCTGTAACATTTTTGGGACTTAGACACCAAATTTGTCCCCGATGCATATGGCAAATTTTTTACTGTACATGTAGTTTAATATGCGATTTCTAGTACTGAAATTCGGGGAGAATAGTGTTGTGGAGACAGCAAGTGTTTGTGTGTAAAATCAAGTCAATATTTCCTTTAGGAACCATATATGTATGTATGTACGTAATAAAACTATTTTCGAAGTTCCTTGAAACGAACAAACGTCAATGATAAATAATATAAGATAAATGGTACAAGCAGTATATGGTTAAGAATATGTCAAAAAAAAAACGATTTGCAAGTTGTTTTCCGATTTCTTTGAAACTATTGGAAATAATTGATTTATATGAGAATAAGCCTAAGAGGCTTTTTCTATTTTTCAATGTTTCGTCTTTCTCATGTAAACTTATGAAAGCGATATTACGTTAATTTGCCTTTTCGGTGACGAAAAATTCCATTTTCGCTCATTTTATTTCGATTTTCAGTAAAAAAAAAATGTTCGTTTTGATTATTCACTGCGTATGCGCAAAATTATGTATAAATGCATATATGTACATATATAGTAAATAAAAGTAAACAACCAACCCCTTGTCGGTGTCTTGCTGCCACCATTAGCCGCAGCATTAGTTAATTTATGATATCATTCATCATTTTTATCGTAAAAATAAGTTTTCCTGCCGCTTCTTTTGCTTGATACGGTATTGCTATTGAATTTCAGCATTTATTTCACTTTCCTTCGCATTCAAAGTGCGGCATCACTTTTAAAAGTTGTTGATAAGATAAGTACGGGTAAAGACGTCGGCATGTGACTGTTTAATGTCACACCCACAGACCATAGCGCGCCGGAACATCCGATGAAAACTCGTTTTTCTAGATGAAGGAAACGACCTCCCTGGCTGTGTGCCAAAATATGAGAAAATACAAATTCTGACATATAATTTTTAAATTTTGACATTTTTCATGGTGAATCCATCATAATTTTGCCCTGCCAGAAAAGTTTAATTTAATAATATTATTTTTCTACTAATAACAATATAACTTAATATAGAGGAAAGTAAACTGATAAACTAAACTGGAGGATGTCAAAGTGATATTATACTTATGAAATATTTATGTACATACATATGTGGAAAAGTGTCAGAATGAGCTGCTGAACAGCAATACAAATAAAGTTATATTAGTAAAATGTTATTTAATAAACAAAAACGCGGTAGAAGATTTCAATTCAAGGATGAAATTTACTCAATTTTGGGAAGGTGTAAAGTGTGGTGCTCCTGGCTGATATCCTTAAAACAGACACCATGTTATTGATATCTTCAGATGTCATTATCGAGTAAAAGCAAGCTTGATTATCAAAAACTAATATGAGATTCATGTATATTCAATGCAAGTAGAATAATAATAGGCTAACACTTTGTCAAAAGTATTCTTAAATAATCTGAAAATTAATGAAATTTTTATATTGTGATTAGCAAAACATGGTATTTGCAATTAAATGTATTAATTTACAGATATTTTTAATAATCCTCAAATTTATTTACAAAATAAGAATTTTGTTGCTTCAATTTCTACATAAAGAAAAAGTTACCTAGCCTATTATCCTATGTATTGACTTGACAACATCAGTCAAAAGCTGATGGGTGCAAGTAAAAGTGGCTTAAGTGTTGTTTATGCCCTTCATGGTTTCCTTTCGATTTCCGTAAGTTTGTGAACGGCGCCACTTGAACATTTCAAACACAGTTCCAGTGAAAATGGCAGTAGAACGCATTAATGATGCGTAATAATTTACAAAATTAGTCCGCCTCCTCACATACTCTGGTTCATGAGACGTTTGTCTGCTTGTACTCGATATCTAATAATATATGTAGCTTCTGGAAAATTGTTAACCAAAGGGACATTCATATTCACACGTTCGTTACAGAGGATATTTTTCCAATAAATTGTATTGAAAGAAATTAGTACATATACAACATTTTGTTTCGTAACATTTAGTCACCTTTGAGGGAGTTTTCGTAATTTTAACAAAAAAGTACTTCTTTGTAATTAACTCACTGCAAAGAACAAAGTATCCTAAATTATATGGTGACATAATCAAGAATTTCTTAAAATGAGTGAGGTTAAAAAGAGACTAATTACTGTTTCTATATATTGAGAGAAAAGTACTTTGACTTCCAAAACAGTATCTCCGCAAACTGAAATCAATGAAAGATAGAAAGCGGTAACGCTTCAAAATATATTATTCTTCCCCGAGCTACTATTTTACGTTAATATGATTTACAAGTTATTTTTCAATACAATAGGTAATCCAAAAATATTTAACTAAAACGAATAAATAAAGTTTAGTCAGGTAATCATTGATACCTCTACTACAATAAAAATATTTATAAATTGAAATTAGCTACACACAGCTGCCATAAAACGATCATTTTTGCTTTACATTGACTTAACATTGAGTATGAATATATAGTACTTCTCTTCGTTGTTGGTCCAAAAGAACCATTTTTAACGCGGTCGTACAAAAATTCAAATACATTGCATTCAATAATATACATATATTTTTTTCATTCACAATTATTGAGCAGCATAAGTTTAGAAGTCGCATAGATGTGGAATACATACATATACGTAAGGACTATATTAGTACATAGTGCTTTAAAAACTTTAGGTTCGTATCTATTGAATATGTACATATGTTTGTCTATACCTCTGCAGATTTTATTGTATTATAATGCTAAATAAAGTAATTCAAACTGCAAGAAAACCGAAACTCAGTGAGCTATGAATGAAAAATGAATTGGATTTCGATTGTGAAAGTAAGGATATACGCATAACCAGTTTGAGTGTCAGTGTATTTTCATTTCCAAGGGTTGTCCATGTTTACGATTTTCTCTTGGCTTTATTATGAAACTCATTCGTACACGTAGAAGGGGATTGACTTGAAGGTTTTTTCGAAAATATCACTTTTGAAAATAGATGAAAAACCGCGTAATATCTCTAATACTACAAGTGTACATGGTTTGTCCGGAAAGTAATAGGACTAAGTCGATTTAAAAAAATGTATTGAACCAATCGTTACAATTCTTTAAAAACTTTCAAAGTAGACGATTTCCAAACATTGAAAGTGTCACGGAAGGCATTCTCCAAAATAACCTTAAGAGCCGAGGTGCATGCTGCTTGGAGCCCCTCTGTCGCCTCAAAATGCTTACCTTTCATTGGTCTTTTCAGGCAAGGAAACAAAAGAGTTCGGGGGGCCACACCTGGGCTGTAGGGCGGCTGGGAAAGCGTTGGGATGCCGGCCTTGGTTAGGTAGATGTTCAGAAGAAAGGTGGTGTGAGCGGGTGCGTTGTCGAGGTGCAACTTCCAATCGACTGAGATGTCTTGTCGAACCCGATTGACCCCTCGTTTGAGTCTCTTGAATACTTTAACGTAAAACTTGGCGTTGACGGTTTGTTCAGAAGGAACAAATTCATGGTGGACGATGCCTTTGATGTCAAAAAAGACTATGAGCATCGTTTTCACTTTGGATTTTCTCAATCATCAGCGACCCCTTCCCGGCCCTCCAAAAAGAAAATCACTCCTATAATTTTTCAGACAAACCCTGTATTATGGCTATAACCTATATGAACTTGAATATAAATTAAAAAATATTTTATTTTATGCATGCTTAATATTAGTTATTACAAAAGCCAATCCATACATATCTCTAACGATAAGTCCGTCTTTGCCTACTCTTTACATAAATTGCTTCAAATATTAATTATCGCGTTCTTCTATATATAAAGAGAGGGTCTTTCAATAACCTGACTGTTTCAAGCTTTATGCTACCTAGTCCACTAGTAATCTGGATTGATTTAAGTTTAATTCCACATTTTTTATACTCTTGCAACATGTTGCTACAGAGTTTTGTTTCACCTAACGGTTGTTTGTATCATATAAAACTAATCGGGATAAATATATAGTTATACGTAAGTATATAAATGATCAGATTGACGACAGTTGAAATCCGAGATTAGTCTATAGCCTCTTAAGGGATGGTCTCAGTGTGACCCTCTGAAAAAACACTGATTTCCCCGTTTTTTTTATGCTGAAATTAACTAATCAGTCCCATTTTTTTATATACAAATACGCTGATGATGAATAAAAAATATTTTTTTTTATGTTTATATATAGGGTGTGTGTGTTAAATAAATTGTTGAAATGAAATAAAAAAAAAATCCTGTACGATGTCCACGATTGCGGCCGCAATTTTGGTCTAAAACAAAAATTTCAAAAAGAATTATAATCTGTAGGCTATGGTGCTATGGAAGATTTTTTTGTTTTTTTGAAATTTGAGTATCGAGTTTTGCCTTTTTTCGACAGCTTTCACAGCGCGTTAGCGAATGACGTTAAAAATGCTCTCTCCAAACAAAAAAAAACGGCATTCTGGGAAAAACCCGTTTAAAGATTGGAGTCGCTATGTTATGAAATGCTTTAGCAACCGTAATAATAAAGAACATTTAAAATTACTGTACTCTTACAGTATCTTTGTTTTTTTATATTTATTTTGTTGTTTCAAGTAATAAAATATTAATATGCTTTTTACATGATTTTTGAACACATTCTTATGATTTGACATACCGTTTTCCTTATTTATAAACTTTCCGACTTTTAACAAAAAGATTTAAAAATTATACCAAGTCCATCCCCTAGTTCGAAGCAACCTTTCCAAATCTCAGCCAAATCGGTCCAGCCCTTTTTGAGTTATAAATAGTGTAACGAAGACAACTTTTTTTATATGTATGTATTTATATAATATACACATGTATGTACATATGTATATTTATTCGAGATTTCTTCAAATATATGTATGTAATGAATGTTGTATTCTGTCGCAACATTTTTATTATAAATTTGACAGCATCTGAAGAAATTTCCCAGGCTTTGGTCCTTTGGAGTTGCAAGAGTATAAAATGTTCAGTTACACTCGAACTTAGCAACTTAGCCCTTCCTAACAAGGAAGGGTACGTTTCGCTAACACAATACAATAACTTTATAACTTTTTCAAATGCATTAAATATCGAAGCAAAGTATAAATATATTCTGGGTTATTTATATGGGCAATCAAAGATCACAACGCGCCAACCGTTAATATTAATTTTAAGAGCTCAAACTATAACAAATTATTTTTTCGTAATTTCAAATGATATTTGACTGTTTATATACACAGTTTTTTGCCCACCCTTATACTTATACATACTTATATTCTATTTATAACGGTTGAAGCAAAGCCTTTCGCTTGAAGTATTACCAATTGAAATTGGAAAGAAATTGTTTGTCCTTTCCGATGATATTTAAGCATCTTTGGCTTTATTGGATAATGCGGTTTTTCGTTTGACTTGACTTGGTAACAGGGAAACAAATTATGCATTTTGCGATTAAAAAAAGTGTGTATTTATTCAAAATAAGTTTTAGTTCCACTCTATCCTAGAGGATAGGCTACTAGAGTCGTAAGTTATTTGGGTATTTTACATCTAAAAATAGTGATAATCAGTTGGCTAGGCCAAGTTTTTGATCAAATCTAACTATTTTTGGCACAAAGACACACTGTTATGTGTAAAACACGCTCTCTTATTTCCAGTGAGATAACTCACATATTGGCCGATATACTTACATATGCGGTACAAAATCACGCGGTAGTTCGAATATCTTTATTTTAAGTATATGGGGCTAAGGGAAGTAGTGGACCGATTCCACTCTTTTTGGACATACACACATAGCATTATAAGAGAAGGGTTATCCCTTAATTTCAGTTATATATTAGTTTGTCAAAAAAGTCTTGTGGTATTTTCGCTCGTTGGCGCTGAAAGCGCGTAGCTCTAGTTTTATTCGTCGCATCGGGTCATACTATACCATTTTGGAAAGCTCATTTCACGCGCTAACACGTGTTTGATTGCTTGTCGTTTCTTTTAAGTCGTTCGTGAGTTATAGCGTCGCAAACATGGAGCAAAATAAAGAGAAAATACGGAATATTTTACAGTACTACTACGATAAAGGTAAAAATACATCTCAAGCCGCCAATAAAATTTGTGCAGTTTATGGACCCGATACAGTTTCCATTTCCACCGCACAACGATGGTTTCAACGTTTTCGTTCTGGTGTAGAGGTGGTCGAAGATGCGTCACGCTCCGGAAGGCCTGTCGTCGAAAATTGCGATAAAATCGCTAAATTGGTCGAAAGAGACCAGCATAGTAGCAACCGTAGCAACGGTCAAGAGCTGGGCATGAGTCATCAAAAATTCATTTCAATTTCAATAAAAAAAAAAATCAATAAAAATACCACAAGACTTTTTTGACAACCCATTATATCGCACATTGACCGACATTTTCGATAAAAAGTCAGCTATAGGTACCGGGGTCGAAATATTCGGTATCTAGGGGCTTGAACAGCTTATATTGGATTTCAATAGTATTTGATCACATTATGGCAGACACATCGTAACATTAATTGCTTCTTGATTTGTGTACTGGAAACTGAACGAATGATCGCGCTTATAGTAGTTTCTAACAGTACCCTTATATGGGGAGTGAACGGGGTTTTCTCTCGATTTCCTCCATTTTTACAATATTGGTAGGAGTTTTTATAATATTTGTGCTGAGCAAATTTGGTCATTGTAGCTTAAGTGGTTTAGGAGATGTATACATTAAACTTATTAGAAGTGCCCGTGGTTACCATGATCCCTTGTGTTAAATACAAGGTGTGTTCCAAAGTAAACAGGACTTTAAAAAAAAAAACAGAGCAATTGGCTTTTTCGGCAAAATCAATTTACTTTATTCAAAATAGTCTCATTCTGCTTCAATACAGATTTTTTAGCTCGTTGGCCGGTATGGCCGCCAGTATGCCGGTGCAAGCCTCTGCATAACTCTTTCCTTTCATGGGCAAATGAATTTTTCCTAAAAGGAAAAAGTGGCGCGGTGCCATATCAGATGAATATGGGGAGTGGTTAATGGTTAAAATGTGATTTTTGGTCAAGTAATCGTCGAATGTTGGATTCTGAGCAATTTTTGGTCGTCAGTCAATTTGTGCGGAACAAACCGCGCACACACCTTTCGTAAGCCCAAATGTTCGGTAGAAATGCGATAAATCGATGTTTTGGAGCTCTTCAATTCCAAATCCATGAATTTTAATGATGATTTCAACTGATTTTTGCTGTATTCACGCACAGTTTCGATGGAATTTCCGGTGATCACGGATTTTGATTGGCCCACATATTGATCGTCATTTATGTCCTCACGATCACTTTAAAAACGTTAAACCACTCGTGCACTCTGCTACGGGACAGGCAATCATCTCCATAAACTTGTTTCGTCATTTGAAAATTTTCGGTAAAAGTTTTACCAATTTTAAAACAACATTTAATGTTGGCTCTTTGTTCGAAACTCATTTTCGCACCGATAACACAAACATACTGACACTTAAAACGCAATAATTTCACTTCCAATTAATTAAATGTCATGAAATTCTCAGTGAACAATCAATAAATATAGCAGATTCTAACGGACCAGTTGACATATAGATGGCGCTAGATTCAAAAAGTCCTGTTTACTTTGGAACGAACCTTGTATCAGTTTTATATCTTAATGTAATGCTTAGATATGGCACTTTTTGTGTTTTCGGTTAATGGCGATTTGTGCTCGAACTTTTTTTGTACTAGGAAACCTGCATACCAAGTTTCATCAAGATATCACAATTTTTCTCAAGTTACAGATTGCACGGACGGGCGAATGGACGATAATCAAGTTTTCTCGTCACCCTGATAATTTATATATATGTATATATGTATGTATGTATATACCTTATATCTATCTCGATTAGTTTTAGGCAATTAGGAAACCGTTAGGTGAACAAAACTATAATACTCTGTAGCAACTGGTTGCGAGAGTATAAAAAGAAAATCGGGAAAATTAGTGATGTTTTGAAGAGTCACACTGAGACGATCCCTTAAATTGAACACTGTAAAGCACAGTTTTGTATGACATGAGAATTTTTAATTCGAATTCATTCAGGGCACTTACATATGCACTTATTCACAAATGTGAATATTATTACCATTACGCCGTTGAGATCCACATTTATTGCACAATATGTCCATGCATGGATATTCCGTTCGTGTTTACTGCCACGTACTTGTATTGCTTGTTGTTGATTTGGCTGTTCGAATAAATGTTTACATTAAATATTAGCAAACACAATGGGGAACAAGTAAGGAAGGGCTAAGTTCGGGTGTCACCGAACATTTTATACTCTCGCACGATAAAGTGATAATCGAGATTTCATTATCAGTCATTTACATATTTTTCAAATACCGTATTTTTGTAAAGTTTTATTCCGCTATCATCATTGGTTCCTAATGTATATACTCATATTATACAGAGAAGGCATCAGATGGAATTCAAAATAGTGTTATATTGGAAGAAGGCGTGGTTGTGAACCGATTTCACCCATATTTCGTACATGTCATCAGGGTGTTAAGAAAATATTATATACCGAATTTCATTGAAATCGGTGGAGTAGTTCTTGAGATATGGTTTTTGGTCCATAAGTGGGCGACGCCATGCCCATTTTCAATTTTTAAAAAAAGTCTGGGAGCAGCTTCCTTCTGCAATTTCTTCTGTAAAATTTAGTGTTTCTGACGTTTTTTGTTAGTCGGTTAACGCACTTCTAGTGATTTTCAATATAACCTTTGTATGGGAGGTGGGCGTGGTTATTATCCGATTTCTTCCATTCTTGAACTGTATATGGAAATGCCTGAAGAAAACGACTCTGTAGAGTTTGGTTGACATAGCTATAGTAGTTTCCGAGATATGTACAAAAAACTTAGTAGGGGGCGGGGCCACGCCCACTTTTCCAAAAAAATTACTTCCAAATATGCCCCTCACTAATGCGATCCTTTGTGCCAAATTTCACTTTAATATCTTTATTTATGGCTTAGTTATGACACTTTATAGGTTTTCGGTTTCCGCCATTTTGTGGGCGTGGCAGTGGGCCGATTTTACCCATCTTCGAACTTAACCTTCTTATGGAGCCAAGGAATGCGTCTACCAAGTTTCATCATGATATCTCAATTTTTACTCAAGTTACAGCTTGCACGGACGGACGGACAGACGGACGGACGGACAGACAGACATCCGGATTTCGACTCTGCTCGTCACCCTGATCACTTTGGTATATATAACCCTATATCTGACTCTTTTAGTTTTAGGAATTACAAACAACCGTTATGTGAACAAAACTATAATACTCTCCTTAGCAACATTGTTGCGAGAGTATAAAAAAAGTTCACAAATAGCAGAGAAAATTTACTTTGCTTACTCATTTCATTCATTCGGACTACAAATAGATTTGAGCAAATATACCAGAAGCTGCTCTTGAGATCCTTTGAAACGGAGAAGCTTTAGTGTGCTAAACATTGTGGCCCGCGAACTGTTATTTTTATACTCTTTCAACATGTTACTACAGAGTATAATAGATTTGTTCACCTAATCGAGTTAGATTATATATGTATGTATGATGTACATTTATTTAGGATCAGGAAAATGAGTAGAGTTGAAGTGCTCGTGAGTGAGTCTTGATAAAAGTGAGTTTTGATAAAAATAGACGTTTCATTAAATGTTAGAGCACAAAAAAACAATTTGTCACACAGTGTTATATGCCTATAAGTTAGAAGTGAGTTGAATCGATTCAATAATTTCTTTAGCCTCAATATACCTAATAAAAAGATTTTCGAACTTCCAGTTGACTTTATACCGCACACATCGGCAAAAAAAAGGGTGAAAATAGCCCTAAACCTTTTATAACTTACAAACCTTCGCACAAAGGTATTCCCCTGGCGTTGATCCTGGCAAATTGTAAGAGTATGAAATCTTCAGTTACAGTCGAACTTAGCCTTTCCTTACTTGTTTTTTTTTGAGGTTTTACTTACATACTTACGTACATATGTATGCCCTTCCATTTATGAAACCATTGCTGTTACAAATTATTATTTGAATAATATTTCCGGACTTATAAAAATTTCAGGCTATTATCGGAGAGCACAGAAAATAGCAGCCGTAGCGTTCAGGCGCATTTCTTTCTAAACTTTCCAGTTGCATTATTTTATTTTATTTATTGGTTGGCGTATGCCGCATATGAGCAGGACTTTCGGACCTCTGCTACATTTAATAATATTTGTGGCGCCATTCGGTTATTGATTTAAGTTTAACAAATGTTGTATAGATAACATATTATTTGTACGAATTAATTTTTAAAGTGGAATGAATTGTGGAAAATTGTGTTCCATGAATTTTGAGTGGAGTTCAGTTCTATTATAAAATTTAAGAAAAAAACATTAATTTTCGAAGCCTTTTCAATTTTGATCGGTCAGTATGTATTATTTTTATGCAAAACAATTTGACGCATAATAGATGCTGATAGTCTCGTTTGATTTAAGATGGAAATTGCGGCTTCCAAAACGTTGCAAAATGCTTAGTGTGTGAGTGACTTACAACCTCCAAAGCTTTTATAGTACACATTCAAATATTGTATGCAAAATATTCGCTAAGTTTCAATAAGCTCATAAAAATCTTTAAAAAATGCTTTAATGACTAGACCAACCGCCACCCATATTACGAATTTTTGACATCCCTCCACCCGGTTGATTTTAATACGCTTTGCGCTTGCTTACTTGTTTCGGAAATATGAATTCGGCAGATATTCTATCCAAAATTAACATACCATGCACTTCATACATTTATCTCTTGTGGTGATGATGTCATTTAGATACTGTCGATGCTGTAATTAAAGAGCCATTTTTGTATTTTAATTCAGGCTACCATCTTTTACAATCTATGATCGAATAAATTAAAATCAATGGACAGCAGCATATACTAAGTTGCCACGAAGTTTGTAACACCCAGCAGAAATCGTCGGAGACCCTATGAAGTATATGTACATATACATCCAATTGTGCATAAATGGTCAACGTGACGAGTGTACGAGAAATAGTCCAATAGTTTATAAAATTTTGATCTGAAACTTGCACACGTTTGTTTTAAAAAGTTTTTCACTACATTACAACCGTCTACGTTTTTATACTCTCGCAAGATGTTGCTACAGAGTATAATAGTTTTGTTCATCTAAGGAAGTGTCTATCACCTAAAATTAACCGTGATGCTATGGAGTTATATATGTACATACTCGTATTTATAAATCACTAGCTGACCCCGCAGTCGTTGTCCTGCGTGAAATTATGTGTTTAGAAATGAAAAGGTTGAATTTATCATTTCACTTTTTTTCAATGTATCGCAGCTTGATAAACAACATTTTTTGGTTTCTGTTCCGGCGTATAGAAAAGATGGTTTTCCAACTCGTGAGCAGGCCACGTATATCTGGCCGAGTGAAAAACATAGCATTTCCAAATGTATACCATACACTGTGCGACTATCCTTGTGTCTCAAATGCAATTTTCACTGGAAACTGAATACGTTTGAACTGAAATGGCAAATCGTTAGAACTCAGAGGAATTCGTAGAATCAAGCATTCTGCCCCTTTGTATTCGATAGCTGCGTCACAATCAGTCAGGTTCCATTACACACAGTTTCGGCGCCTGAAGATTGTGGAACATAATAACGACAGATCCAACTTTGAGACGCAAATGATGCGGTGGCATACCAAGCCTATTCAAAGAATTTAGAAATTCCACGATCGATCAATTTGTATGAGCGCAAGTCTCCCGGAATTTGACTTTGAATCTTCCAGTTTAAGTCAACAACATCGGTATTTTTGCCAGCTAACATTGCGCGTGCGATAATTTGTCCAATGTCCGAATATTCGTGATGAGTTCATCTTTGGTGAATTAGTAAAGGGAAGATGGAATTGATGTCAAACCACCGGAAGTATCAACCGGAATTTACCCATTTCCAATTCTTAGCGAATACGATGTAAAATGTCTTCGGCAATGTCATTTTTGTTCGTATTCCATAATTGACGCTAATTTGATGGCTGATCATCGCGAAAAGTGTGCGAACTTCATTCCAGTGATTATCATGTTCCAGCAATTGTAATTGTAATTGTATGTATAATATCAAGATATTTCCGAACAGAGCAAGTTCTCGCAAACGGTTCACTGACGTTGAACCGTTGAAAGTTGAGAAAAAACTCGTAAATGTTAATATTGTTGCTGGGGGTGTTTTCTCTGTCTGTACTGTATTCTCTGTGTTGAAATAGACTATTTGGTCATTCTCCAAATTAACTGCGAGATGCACAACAGTCGGAAAATGTTCATGAATCGCAAAAGTAAATATCATACAAAGCGCTTTATTGCAGTTCACGTATCGACCGTATCGTTCAAGATCAGTAACCGCCATGTTGCTTCCTTTGGTGACGTATTTACACACGTATTTTATCGATTACACCAAACTGCAATACTCAACATTGACATGACTTTTGAATGTAAATTAGACAACAGTGGCGAATATGGTACGATCCATATGTTGTCGACTTCGATGTGTTGTTAACTTCGATATTCACGCCTCTAAATTAAATGGTAAATGTTCTGCCATTGTCATCTGGTGAGCGACGCTGATACATTGGATATCCATCATTTCTAGTTTGTGTTTCCGAAAGAAAAGCACCTGGATAGTGTTTCGTACATTTATTGTCAGACATACAAACCGAAGTGGTATTGTGATGTCCGTAAGGTACATGAACCATATTGGTTTCGTATAATTCTGCTTCTATCTCTGGATCAGGAATTTCCGCAGAAATGATTTCATCAATTTGATTTGGTGTAACCACCATCCACCATCCAAAGAAGAATATGTGCGTGCGGCAAATCTCTCTTTTGCCACTCAACAGAGTACATCCAGCATCTAACAGCACCACATATACGTTGCTTTAAGATAAAGTTTACAAAACATCGCAACTGTTGTTTGAAGAGTTGTCCTCTGACATCGTGACGATCGCTTGCTGATTGCCCGCGATCCATAATTTCATTCGTATGTCATCGCATCCTGGGAATACTCGGTCATGTGCCATGGGCTGTCACAAATATACATACTTATGTTGATGCCAAAAGGAACGCGACCTATTCGTGGCATCGTAACAAATTTCAATCTGTAAGTGAGCACTTTGTGTGAAATACACATAACGTTTTCACGGAATAAATTTCAATATTTTTTTTTTGAATAACCGCAATAAAGAAAGCAAACTACAAATTTGACAATTGAAAAACAAAAGGAAAAAAGTTGAAAAAAAAATTTTGTATGAAAAAACTTATTTTTTTGGAATTGTCCAACTTTCCGACTTTTCCTCACGAAAATCATACGGTTTTTTAATTTCTAAACTTTCCTCGATCCACAGCGAACAACCTCTGAAAATTTCATCAAGATTGGTTCAACTGTTCTCGAGCATTAGCGTTACTAACAGCATTCATTCGTTTGTATGGGAAAAAGAAAAGGGATCTTTTTAGGGGTTTTCCGGCAATTATTCGAGTTTTTTTTGCCATAAAAACCATCCTTGAGCCTCAACGAACATTTTAAAAAAAGAATTGGCAAAATTGGTCCAGGCGTTTTTGAGTTATGCGCCAGCATTTAAAATCATGTTCGTTTTTATTTCCTTTTTAAAATCGTATTTGAAAATTTATTTTCTTCATAATTTTTTTTCGGAAAATTTTCCAGAATTTTCTTAAGTATTCTCCTTGTTTGGGCGGAGACCTGTCCGAATTGGTGGTAATCACCGAAATCGGTCCAGGCGTTCTCCAGTTATAAGCGTAGTAACTAACGTCACTTTCTTTTATATATATAGATTAGGAAGACAAGTGGAGTCAAGATCCGGGTGCCTGTAAGTCAATACTTATGATACAAAACTTTTACTTGTAAAATTAATTGCTATAATATGATTTGAAAATTGTTAAAAGGTGAGCACGGTTCCGACCCTAGTAGAATTAATGTATAGAGGAAGGCTTTATGACAGCCGGTGACGAATCTTATTTATAGGATTATTTTCACATTCCCATGTTACAGTGCAAGAAGATGAAGAACCAATCAATATATCCGGATAATACTTTGTACGATAAATGCCTATGGATGTGAGGTTCATTATTGAAACTCAGGGAGCACATTTTTCTGTTAATAATATGTAGGAATCCCAAAAATAGATACAAATTGAGTTAATAGCACACCTATGTATATCCCATATATCTGTTAAAAGATTTTCAAACTTCAAGTTAGACTTATATCGTATTTGTATATGGTCAATATCATAAATTCCGATCTTCTGGTTGACGTTTTGCTCACTAACCCAAAATATTAATTTTAGCTTCTTCGGTTAAGTTTATGTCAGATTGAGGATGATTTTAATACAATTTTCGTTGACGGGAAGTAAAATATAGTTATTAAACTAAATGAGCTATTATATAACTTAATAAAATTTTACATTTAACATTTTTATACTCTTGCATCCTGTTGTTACTATTTTTGTTCACCTAATGGTTGTATGTATCACCTAAAACTAAGCGAAGAAGATACAGGGTTATATACATATATATATAAATGATCAAGATGACGAGAAAATATGAAATCCGGGTGAATGTCTGTCTGTCCGTCGGTCTGTCCGTGCAAGCTGTAATTTGAGTAAAAATTGAGATAGCTTGATGAAACTTGGTAAGCGGGTTTCTTATTACAAAAAATATTACGACTTCCTAGATGGGCGTAATCGGATCACTGCTACGCCCACAAAACGTCATTAATAGAAATCCTATTTTTTACGGTTAAAAGGGTGGAAAATGCTTTCCACATCAAGGGGAAGGGTTAAATGCTTTTTCGTTAGCAGTAGTACATAGCTCTGTTTTTTTCTGTATCGAGCTAAGGTCATGGCCTTATTAAGCTTTTTTCGCGGTAATTACTGCTGCCATGTCGCCCGCATAGCCAATTAAGTACGATTAGTTTGGCATTTTTAGTATAGCGTAATGACTGATGTTCCACAAGTCTGGGCCTAGAATGAATCCTTGTGCTACTCCTGATGTGACCGCTATCTTTCATGCTCCCTCTTTTGTTTGGTAAAGCAGTTTTCTGTTACTAAGGTAGCTCTGCACAGCATAGCTCTTAGGTTGTCGAGAATTTTGGCTTGTTGCGGTGTCGATCGTGAGAGAAATGTACTGATGAACCCTGCCAGTTTATTCGTCAAGGACTTTACATTTCTCTACTGAGTCAGCCATGCGTTCTGATGATAGAATAATGTCTTGTGTGGTCTTCTAAACGTAGCTGCATTTCCTGTGTTGATAAAGCCGCGCGGCAATTTCTAGAATGCGCTTTGCATATAGCAGCTGTACAGGTACTATCTTCTCGCCAGGTACCCCTCTCTTTCGTTTTATATTGCTAGCTTATGATGATTAAATCGTTGGCGTTCTCCATCACCATTTGCAAAATATTCATTTGTTTTGGTAGTTGCTATATACAAAACATTTTGCAGAGCCCGGGATATGGTTGAGTTTTTCGTTATTAACCTCTTCGTAAACGCAGCATGAGGGGAGTTTTGCGTACTCTTTCAATTTGTGGCCTGGTTGGCCGCATTTTATGCAAGCACATTGGTCTCCCCTATCGATTCCTTTCCAGTCCCGAGTTTAGTGCTCTGGCCCAAACCAGCGAAAGCCCTTTTTGGGGGTTTCTTTCAGTCACAGCATTCAGTTAACCAAGCTTATTTTAATGCGTGCCTGCCACATCAATATGTCAGCTTTATCCTGATCGAGCGTTATATAAGTTATCGCGAGAAAACGAAACAACCTAAAGTTATCGCGAGGAAACGACACACCCTAATTCCCGTCGTAATAAGAGCCTACCACTCTGCACATGTCGCTAAGTTAGCACATTTTGCGTGAGAACATTGGCCAGACATCAAAGTAAACTAACACCATGCAAGAGGCGCAAGGTCAGCAAAACGTCAGCAGAGGAGCCACAACGCGATGCGGGTTGGTGGCTTGAGCTAAGTTAGGGATAATTATAAGCTTCACTTTATACTTGACAACTAAGCCGAGACGACGGCAAATAAAGTAATTTTGAATTGAACATTACATTTGAATAATTGGCGCCCAACGTGGGGCCCGCGAGTGAAAAGTTTAATAGAAAAATATAAAGTTCTTAACTCGACTCGTGTAACTACGACAGCTGGCTCATTTAAAATCAACAACAATCAACTACTTGGACTCAACGTGGACTTAAAGAAGAGACAACCTTTGGCCCGATCAACTAACCGGAAGAACCTGAACCTAATTTTAATCTATTCAAATCCAATGGAAGGGTAAGTGAGATGCTCGTTTCCTGGAATAAATATAGCAATAATTGTGAATAAAATAAAGGAAAGTGACAGAACAAAAATTAATGAGTGAAGGTCTGGAAGACCTTTTTAGAAATTTAAAGTTAGGAAGTCAGAAAGCAAATATGAACACAGAACAAATAAGCGAGTTAATTAAGGCGGAAGTTAGAAGTGCTTTGGCAGCACAAAGGTTGGAGTTCGATAGGAAGTTAGGAGCAATCCAAAACCAGGTGACGGGCAGCAGACCAAAGGTAGAAAAATATCTAAAGGTATCTGTAAATCCACTAGTGACATGTGACATAACGCTTGATGCGATCAAATCACTTCCCGAATTTCATGGTCACATAGGCACATATGTGTCATGGCGCGAGGCGGCGCATAACGCTTATGAACTGTTCAAAAGGTACGATGGCAGTGAACGACACTACCAAGCAGTTACCATTTTGAGGAACAAAATAAGAGGGGCTGCCGATGCGGTCCTCTCATCGTTTAGTACTGTGCTGAATTTTTATGCCATTATAGCACGTGTAACGGACGTGACAGCGACAGGCTAGTTAGAGCGGAACCAATGGACGTTGATCCATCCTTATCGAAATTTAAACACCAATCGTTTGACAGAGACCGAGGTGCCTATCAAGGAAACAGTAATAGAACGCAACAGGGCTATCAACAAAAACGTCCAGCAAATTCTGGACGTTACACAGGACCAAAGATCCAACGTGTTAATCATCTGGAGGAGGAAGTTGAGCTACAGAGTGAATCATTGTAAGGTGCAGAAGCCGAACAAGCGGCGGATGACGTAAGTTTAGATCAACTTAATTTTTTAGGGGAAGGTCCCTCCTATCCTGGATTTCAAAGTCCCTAGGAGGGAAGGAAGTGAAACTCCTTATCGATACCGGTGCGTCGAGGAGTTATATGAAACCAACACCGGCTTTAAGGACACAACATTTCAGGGACACATTCTCTGTAAAATCTATTCACGGGGTTACTTCTATCATGGAAAACTGCTACATAAAAATATTTGGCGTAGTGGCAGAATTTTTCATCTTACCGGACTTAACATCATTTGATGGCGTGATTGGGCTCGACATACATACTAAACAGGGTCCATGCGAACATTGACCTTAAATCGAACACAATAAATCATGATTTTGGTGAGGAGGAAATCTTCTTCATTTCCAGTCATGATGTAAGCCATCTTAGGCTTCAAACAAATCTAGTACCAACAGACGTTAGGGAAGATTTTTCTAGGATGATCTAAAGGATGAATGGGGAATGAAATACTTCACCACTTTGGACTTAAAATCTGGTTTCCATCAGATTAAACTATTGGAGCGTGATAGGGAAAAAAAGCTTTCTCTGTCAAGAATGGCAAGTACGAATTTTGCCGGTTACCTTTTGGATTAAAAAACGCGCCGATCATCTTTCAACGCGCCATAGACGACGTATTAAGAGAGCATATTGGGAAAAGCTGTTTTGTCTATGTAGACGATGTTATTATTTTTTCGGAAAACAAACAGCAGCATCTGAAAGATATAGAATCAATTTTAAATGAATTATTTAGGGCCAACATGAGAGTGTCGGTTGAAAAATCCAAATTTTTTAGGACTGAGGTCGAATACCTGGGGTTCTTGGTTTCACAAGGAGGAATAAAAACGTGTCCAGACAAAGTCGACACAATACGAAGTTTCCCTGAGCCCACCACTCTAAGGGGACTCGGATCATTCCTAGGTTTAGCGGGTTATTATAGATGTTTTATAAGGGATTTCGCTAGAATATTAAAACCATTGTCGAGCATCATGAGAGGCGAATACGGTCGAGTTACTGCGTCCCAATCAAAAAAAATCAGAATTGATTTGACGGATGAACAGAAAAAGACCTTCGAAACAATTAAAGAAATTTTAGCGTCAGAGGATGTAACCCTGACGTATCCAGATTTTAACAAACCATTTGACCTAACTACTGACGCGTCGGCTCATGCTATAGGCGCCGTCCTTTCTCAGGAGGGCAAACCGATTACCATGATTTCTCGCACTTTGTCCGGGAGCGAGGAGCATTACGCTACCAATGAAAGGGAATTGTTATCTATTGTATGGGCATGGAAAGCTCTTAGAACTACCTATATGGCGTAACAAAACTTAATGTTTATACTGACCACCAGCCGCTGACCTTTGCGGTTACGGATAGGAATCCTAATTCGAAAATTAAAAGATGGAAAGCCTTCATAGACGAATGCAATGCAAAGCTAATCTACAAACCAGGAAAGGAAAATGTGGTGGCAGACGCTCTATCTAGGCAACATATAAATGCTTTAGATAACACGAGCGTCGAGACAATTCATAGCGAGGAATCATCAACCCATACAATTGAAAGATCGGAAAAACCGGTAAATTGCTTCCGCAACCAGATTATTGTGGAAGTAGAACCTCAAAGAAAAACTTTTATAATTTTTGGAAAAAAGACAAGGCATATCATTTCTTACCGAGAAAAAAAGGATTTATTAAAACTTTTACAGGAGGCCGTAAACATAACAGCAGGAAACGCAATACACTGCGATCTGCATGCACTTGCACAGTTTCAACACGAACTGATCGAAATTTTTCAGACATACGGAGAAATTCGTTAACGACATTACGAATCCGAATGAGCAGCAGGAAATTATCGCTGCTGAACATAACAGAGCGCATCGAGCAGCGCAGGAGAACACAAATCAAATTCTAGAGGATTATTTCTTTCCAAAATGGAGAAAAAAGTTAAACAATTTGTGGGAAATTGTCGAACTTGCTCGCGGGCGAAGTATGATCGACACCCAAAGAAGCAGCTTATTGCTCAAACGCCCATACCAACATATTGTGGAGAAATTCTTCACATTGACATATTTTCTACCGGGTCCAAGTTCTTCTTGACGTGCATCGCCAAGTTTTCAAAATTTGCGATAGTACAGTCGTTGAAATCAAGAACGATAGTAGATGCCAAACCACAGCTCCTTCAGTTACTCAACATGTTTTTCGGTACTCGAATAGTTTATTGCGACAATGAGAAGTCGCTGAATTCACACTACATTAAAGAATCACTTCAATATCGACATTGCGAATGCTCCACCACTACATAGTACATCAAATGGTCAGGTGGAGCGATTCCATAGCACACTAATGGAAATAGCACGATGCCTTAAACTTGACAAAAATCTTGATAATGTTGAGGAAATTGTCCTTTTAGCTACGATTGAGTATAACAGGTCCATTCACACAGTAACGGGGATGAAGCCCCTTACCGTATTTCGTTCAATTAAAGATGACAACCAAATACCATGCCGCTTAATAAACGCACAGGAAAGAGAACTAACAACTCATAATAAGAACAGGCAGGATAGGGAGTTCCCTGTTGGAGAAAAAGTACTTGTTAAAAATAACAGGAGACTAGACAATAAGCTTACGCCTCTTTATACTGAGGAAGAGGTGGAAAAGGACTTGGGTACAACAGTTTTAATAAAAGGGAGAAGGGTCCATAAGGCCAAACTTCGTTAAACTTAATCTAGAACCTAGGTGTTTCTAATGATAAACAATTAACAAAAAAGTTTCATATATGTTTTCAGGATTTTCATAACTTTGGCCATATCAATATCGGCAACGACAGGAAGGTTAGTCGACTATACCAATGCAAGGTACATTCCGGTGGTCGGTGAGGACCTTGTAATTTGGGAGAATTCAGGACACATCAAGCATGTTACCAACTTGACACTTATTACGAATTACTGAGAGACGAGACAATTAATGCCACAGACCACTTTCCTCAGTCACATATGAGGAAGTTACTAGACGCGGACATAAACCAGATAAGTCGACTGATACAAATGATAAACGCTCACCACAGACAGGCGAGAAGCCTGAATGCCCTAGGGACAGTCCTGAAATACATTACTGGAACTCCTGATCATGACGACTTCAATAGATTAATGAATACAGAAGAACAGCTAATTAACTCGCAGGACAGACAGTTTACCATAAACACTCAAGTACAGAAAGAAATCAATAACCTTACCATTACAGTAAATAAAATCTTGAAATTAACAAAAGAAAGAGAAATAAACACCGGTCACCTTTATGACATACTTCTGGCTAGAAACAGAGCAATTATTACAGAATTAAATAACATTATAACAGCTGTCACTTTCGCCAAAATTGGGGTCTTAAGTCCCATTCTCTTAGACAGTAACGAAATAAATTTCATAACAGGAGACGAGCACTTCACTGACCTTACCGTGGCCGATGTTATGGCAGTAGCTAGAAATAAGATATTACAGTATAATAACATAATTTACCTTTTAATAAGATATCCGATTCCTATGTTTAGATGTAAGAAAATTATTATTTTACCAGTAGCTCATGGCCACCAAATCCTGCACCTTGAAGAATCCATCTTAGCCAAGTGTTATAACCATACCGTAGCCGTAAAGAACTGCAGCGACACAACACCAACGTTTTGCTTACCATCTCCGACTACATCATGCGCTCTGCAACTACTGACTCGCAACACCGCTAATTGCAGTACAACATTTAACAACCTCACACCAATTTCACCGATAAGTGACAGCCTTGTTGTCATCAATGACCAATTGGCTGTCATCGAGGAAAATAATGAGGTCCCTGTTACGGTCAACGGAACATACCTCGTGGTCTTCAACAAGATTAATGGTACGACTTTTTATAACGAAAATTCTACGTTGCCTCTAAAACCTGAAACTCCATGGGCTTCTACAATCAACTTGGCGCAGCACACAGAAATATTAAGCGCTTCTTACCTTCACCATGTGAATCTAGAGAATGTTCAAAGGATCAATCACCTGCAGCGATCAATCCATTATGGCCACGTTACAGGTTTCTCAGCCTTTGGTGTCTTATTAATCATGGCATTCACTGTTTACGTCCTTCTCAGGATAAGGAGGACCAAGAGAGAGATTATCATAGCCAGGTCCGTTGAAACTGCAATTAAAACCGCTTCTTTGAGGACCGAGGACGTTTCCCATTTAGAAGGGGAGGAGTTATCGCGAGAAAACGACACACCCTAAAGTTATCGCGAGGAAACGACACACCCTAATTCCCGTCGTAATAAGAGCCTACCACTCTGTACATGTCGCTAAGTTAGCACATTTTGCGAGAGAACATTGGCCAGACATCAAAGTAAACTAACACCATGCACGAGGCGCAAGGTCAGCAAAACGTCAGCAGAGGAGCCACAACGCGATGCGGGTTGGTGGCTTGAGCTAAGTTAGGGATAATTATAAGCTTCACTTTATACTTGACCACTAAGCCGAGATGACGGCAAATAAAGTAATTTTGAATTGAACATTACATTTGAATAATTTATATGCCCTTACCTGCTCTTTTGTGTTAGGTTCTGTTATGTTTATCGTCACAGCTCCTACTACTTCCTCTTTTGTTGCAAGTGAGTCGAGGTCTCTTACCTCTATAATAGCTTTTGATTTAAGGTCGGCCACAGTTATAGATTCTTTGACGATGGTCTTGAGTGCCTTGCAGAAGTTGGCTTTTGTAGACTGTCCCTTCTCCAGCTCTAATAGTTGGGCCCCGGCTTTTGTTTTGCGGATCCCTTTGATTTTAACTTCTGCTTCTTTAACATCTACCGTGCTACGGATATCCTTAAGGACCTAGCTAGTAATCGGAGTAGAACCCCGCTCACTCCCCACATAACGGTACGGACTAAAAGAGCGCTAAATCAATAACTAAAATGATTGTATGAGGGGTGAAACTTGGACAATGGGCATGGCACCGCTCACTTTGTGATGAAATCCACGGCATTCTTTTTTCATTTTTATGTCACGTTGTGAAAATCGACGAAATCGGACAACATCTATGCCCACTTCCCATATAGCACAATTTTCAATTCGACTTGAAGCTTTCAGTTTCCAGTACGCAAATCAAGAACCAATTAATATAGCGAAATAAAACTTTGCAAAAATAATGTATTTAGTGTGTGCCACCTTATGACCCAAAATTGCTTAAGTCAAGTAAAAACTGTTCAAGAGCCTAGGTACCGAATATTTAGACCCCGGTACCTATAGTTGACTTTTGATCGAAAACGTCGGTCTATGTGTCATATATGTAACTGAAATTAAATAATGGTATATATGTATGTCAAAATGGGTTGAATTGGCCCCCATATAGTACTTATTATAAATATTTTGGAACTACTGGGTGACTTTGTACAGCATATATCGGCCAATATGTGAAATATCCCAATGAAAATGAAAGAGAATATTTTTCTCATAACAGTGTATCCTTGTGTCGAAAATAGATAAAACTGGGCGAAAATTTGACCTAGCCTTTGTATAATCAACATCATGATTTTTGAACATTAGATTGACTTTATTCCATATACTATATTGGTAAATATATGAATATGAGGTATCTCAATGAAACCCAGTATGTGGCATGATAATAGTATAGACAAAATCGGTACGATACTACTCCAACACCCATATACTGCTTATGTATAGTGGTTTTCGTGGTTCTAAGAAACATTATGTGTATGTCTGTGTATGAGTTATATATAGTATATGTATTATATTGCTTTGTTTCGATCCTCTGGTTGACGTTTTAGTTAGTAAGTTTGATTCTTCCAAATTGCAAGAGTATAAAATGTTCGGCTGATCCCAAACTTAGCCCTTCTTTACATGTTTTAACATAGTTTTTGCTGAATTTTCGGTCAGTGTATGTACATTTAAAAATATAAAATTACTTAGATTCCGATCCTTTGGTTGATATACTAAGGTGTTTGCCTGGAATTTAGTCATTATCTACTTGTTTCTGGGGACTTTAAAGTTTTCTGTAAATGCAAGTATAGTGTGAAAATAAAAAAAAGTTAATAATTATGTGAAGTGTATTTAATATTAACAATATTTAACTGAAGAGCAAGAAAGTGTGATACTTTTTTGAGTCTATGGCATATAGTAGCTGCTTCAGTTGGCAGATAATGAAAATCGAGTTTTTGTACAGAGCTTTTTTTATTTGATAAAAATAAACCAAAGGAACAGAACGGGATTACCTACTTTTATTAAGATACTATCATATTGAATCTGGTGTAAAGCCAATTATGGGAAATGTAGGAGACAAGACTTTATTAGTTCTAGTTCTAGATACTACAAACCTCCCTCAGATGAACAACACGGGTATTCTCTGTTGTAATTAGTTGCGATAGAATACAAATCGGAAAGCATTTCGAAATATGAAAGGCAAGACATAAAAATGCATAAAAATTACAGCTCTAAATTTAGTTTTTAATATTTTAAACTTCATGGTATACATTATCGACAATTCCCTTTGCAGTTTATCCTAGTTAATCGAGTGAATTCAAAATTTTAGTAATTTATTGTGAAATTAATATTTGAGACAAGCGAAATAATAGTCTTACGCCATTAATAAAGGCTCTTATATTCAGTTCAAACTAGTAACTTATTGCGGAGTCAGTTTTCTCTGTATATTATTTGTTAACCTTAAGATGCGCAAATTTTTTATATTAAATAGAAAACAGTTTTAACATACATATTTCATTTTGCATTTCATGTAAGATGAGTAAGCTGTTTCATATTTTCAACAACTTTACATTTTAACACTAGGAATTATAATACACAAATATTTTTATATAAAATGCAAAACATGGATTCTTAATTAGGTGACATGTTCTTCATTTTCAACACGTATCCTTCCTGCGAGGATGAACAATCCGTATCTACAACCACCCCGACACAATTTTATATATGCATGTATAAACGTTAGTATATATGCATACATGTCATCACTGCTTCTTATAATGTACTCTAATTAATCCAGCGTGGATCGGATTTTCCCATGCTCCTTTGTATTAACAACGCACAATCCATTTTAGACTATGCTTTTCGGCTAATTATGTTTATCCGTGTTGAGTCAAGTGCCAAGACAATGCTGAGCATAACACAAACACACACATATTTAGTTTGCACAAACAAACAAGTAAGGAAGGGCTTAGTTCGGGAGCAACTGAACATTTTAAATTCTTGCAATTTGCAAAAATCAAAGCCAGGGAAATATCTTAAGGTGCAAAACGTCTACCAAAGTATCGGAATCCAAGCAATTATAGATATATATACATATATATATATACATATTTACATACATATTACAGTATTTGCTGTAAAAAGTTAACCAAAGCTACTGGGGTTCAAATATTCGGTACCTAGGAGCTTGAACAATTTTTGGTCATAACAGGGCTTACTTTAAAGGCATTATTCGTGCAAAGTTTTATCCCGTTATAATAATTACTTCTTGATTTGTTGGTGAGAATTTAAATTGTGGTATATGGGAAGTATGCATGGTTGCAAATAACGTTTAAATCGTCCGAATGAGTCTCAATATATGTATGTAACTTGTCACAAAAATGGGCGGTATCATGCCCATCGTCTGTTCTTTACTTCGCTTCCTATGAAGCCTCATTATATCATTTTGAGTGTTAAATTTTGTGTCTCGTCTTATTTAGTTATTGATTTACCACAATTTTAGCAGTTTTTAACAGTACGGCTTATCTTATGATTTCATTAAATTTTTACTGTGCCGGTAGGGGTGATTAAAGGAATTGTCCTGAGCGAATCACAGCAATCTCCTGTTTTAATTGAAGCTTTTTATCCTAATTTCATGCTTAGTTATAGCTCTTTACAGGTTTTTGCTTAATGGCGTTTTGTTAGCGTGGCTTTGTTCGATTACGCCTATCCGGTTAAGAAAAGGTCTCAGGTCTAAAATACCTAAATTTTTGCTCAAGGAACAGACAGTGACCTGGATTTCATCATTTATATATGTACAACAATATCTCTAACTCGATCAGTTTTGGGTGATAGTTACAAACAACCGTTAGGTGAACAAAACCATTATACGCAGTAACAGCATGTTGTAAGGGTATGAAAACACTCCTGCATCCATGTGAAACTGAACCCCATACGACATGATGCAAGAAGAGTGGGTCCGGACACCGGATATACAAAAATATGAAATTAATTTTTAAGTAGATATACGCGTATTTTACCCTTCCAATGGGTAACTGTACCTTTATGCTTAGTGTGCATCATAAGGTGTAACTGATACCGCCTAACATCCCATAACTCTGGCGTAAATAATAAAATTAATCAGTACTGCATTAAACTTTTTTTATACTCTTGCAAATTGTTGCTAAAGACTCTTTAAGTTTAGTTCAGCTAACGGTTGTTTGTTTCAAAAATAATCCAGTTAGATGTAAGGTTATTTATAGATAAATTATCAGGGTAATAAGAAGAATTGAAATCCGTGTGACTGTCTGTCTGCCCGTCCGTCTGTACATACAAGAACTTCAGTAAAAATTTGGTTGAATATCTTAATAACTTAGTATATGTGTTCCTTGTCCAAAAAAGTGAAAACGAATTCGTAGATGGGTGTAATCGGGCCACTGCCCAGGCTACAAAGCAACATTAAGCGAAAATCTATGAAATGGCACAAGGGCATTAGCAGGGACACCTGCGGGCAAACATTTTTGAAAAAGTTGGGATGGCCTGCCCTCTAATATTATCGAAAATATCCATCATTCTATTACATATTTTATAGAAATTCGGAGGGAATCCTTTCCTAAAAGTAGTAGCCTGATAAAAATAGGTTGATTCGGATTAATTATTTCTTTAGTCATATGCCTAACAAATAAATTTCGAACTTTTAGTTGACTTCATAACGCATTTATCGACAAATTCGTGATTTATTTTAATAAAATTGAAGGAGCATGTTTTCCTTAGAACGGTGCATCTTTGTGGTTAAAATGGATAAAACCGGTTGAAAACTTATCCTAGACCCATATAAATTACATTCTTTACTTGTTTTTCTTTTGAGTCACGTATTTTACACAATCACCGTCCCAACTTCAAAAGAACCTTGCCACTTTTGTTGAAAGTTGATTCATTGTCATATTAATGCAATGAATTTTATGAGGCGCGTCTTTAGCTTGCTCTTTTCGTTTTTCTTAATAGAAAAGAGCTAACAAAAGAAACGAATGGTGGAGGTTCATAAAGCAAAACCAAACATTAGACTTTTTCCCAATGTTATTAGCCACAACTCTTCGTGCTGAAGTAAACTTGGCTCATTATAGTGAAACTTTAGTTTATCTGTACTTGGTTTTGTTGTCTCTGTTCATGATTAAATACGCTAGCACAAGGATAAAGTTCAAACAAAATGAAGTTAAGTGAATATATTCCTTTAGAATTATTATTCTCTTGTCATGCCAGTCCCCGATGCATGAATTCCTTTGATTAAAATATACGTCGTGGAGAACTTATTCAGATATGTTTATTCCTTTCGCTGTTAAAAAAATTATGAATAATATTGGATTATTAGATAATTGACAATTTTCTGCACTATTAGATATATTAAAGATAACTATTTAATACTCCTTAATTATAAATTTTCATTATTATTAATAGATGCACATAAAATGTGCATTCTAAAGTAAACAGGACTTTAAAATTTATTTGATTCAAAATAGCCTCCTTCTGCTTCTATTCAGCTTTTTGCGCGTTCCAAAAGCATGTCGAACAAGTGTTTTAGTGTAAAATAATCGGTCACAAGCGTCGATCGAATGTTGGATTCTGAGCAATTTTTGATCGTCAGTCAATTTGTGCGGAACAAACCGTGCCCACACCTTTCGTAAGACCAAATGTTCGGT
This sequence comes from Bactrocera tryoni, assembly GCF_016617805.1. Classification (NCBI taxonomy): domain Eukaryota; kingdom Metazoa; phylum Arthropoda; class Insecta; order Diptera; family Tephritidae; genus Bactrocera; species Bactrocera tryoni. Next base: position 34,099,740 of record NC_052499.1, on the reverse strand, counting down.
CAAAATGCGATAAATCGATGTATTGGAGATGTTCAATTCCATTTCCATGAATTTCAATAATGATTTCGGCTGAGTTTTGATGAATTCACGCCCACATGTGGATCGTAATTTATGTCCTCACGAAACGTTGAAACCAATCGTGCACTCTGCTACGGGACAAGCAGTCATCGCCATAAACTCGTTTCATCAATTGAAACGTCTCGTTAAAGTTTTACCGATTTTAAAACAAAATTTAATGTTGGCTCTTTGTTCGAAACTCATTTTCGCACCAGTCGACATATAGATGGCGCTATATTCAAAAAGTCCTGTTTACTTTAGAATGCATCTTGTATATGCAACAATCTACAATTTCATTGTTTCTTGTTCGTTAATTCAACAAATTTACTCTGAATTTATGTAAAAGTATATTGGGCTCACAGGCATCTAGAATTCAATGGGCTAAGCAAATTATATAATTTCTTCCTGCAATGAATGTATATTTTATTTGAGTAATCCAATTTAAAGATTTTTAACTGTAATGTTCACTTCCTCGAACTGAATTTCCGTTGGATGATGGGTGAAATGGGACCATTGCCATTCCCACTAAATGCCCACAAAACACTAAAGAAATATCAGCTCAACTTGCCCAGGATAAATCAATGACTGACAATGAGTGTGACACTACATGCATTTATATGAAACCTTATATATCAGGAACTACTGGATAAAATTCAACCATATTTTGAACAAATCAAGTGGATTTTAAAATTGTGCTATATGGGAAGTAGGCGTGGCTGTTGTCTGATTTCATGAATTTTCACAGTGTGACTAAAGAATATAAGAAAATACTAATAAATTTAATGTCTCAGGCTTATTTGGTTATTGATTTATCGGGCTTTAAGTATTTTTATACTCTCGCAACAATGTTTCTAAGGAGAGTATTATAGTTTTGTTCACATAACGGTTGTTTGTAAGTCCTAAAACTAAACGAGTCAGATATAGGGTTATATATACCAAAGTGATCAGGGTGACGAGTAGAGTCGAAATCCGGATGTCTGTCCGTCCGTCCGTCCGTGCAAGCTGTAACTTGAGTAAAAATTGAGATATCATGATGAAACTTGGTACACGTATTCCTTGGCTCCATAGGAAGGTTAAGTTCGAAGATGGGCAAAATCGGCCAACTGCCACGCCCACAAAATGGCGGAAACCGAAAACCTATAAAATGTCATAACTAAGCCATAAATAAAGATATTAAAGTGAAATTTGGCACAAGGGATCGCATTAGAGAGAAGCATATTTGGACGCCATTTTTTGGAAAAGTGGGCGTTTTTTGTACATATCTCGGAAACTACTATAGCTATGTCAACCAAACTCTACAGAGCCGTTTTTTTCAGACATTTCCATATACAGTTCAAAAATGGAAGAAATCGGATAATAACCACGCCCACCTCCCATACAAAGGTTATGTTGAAAATCACTAAAAGTGCGTTAACGGACTAACAAAAAACGTCAGAAACACTAAATTTTACGGAAGAAATGGCAGAAGGAAGCTGCACCCAGGCTTTTTTTAAAAATTGAAAATGGGCGTGGCCTCGCCCACTTATGAACCAAAAACCATATCTCAGGAACTACTCCACCGATTTCAATGAAATTCGGTATATAATATTTTCTTAACACCCTGATGACATGTACGAAATATAGGTGAAATCGGTTCACAACCACGCCTTTTTCCAATATAACGCTATTTTGAATTCCATCTGATGCTTTCTCTGTATAATATACATATAGTACATTAGGAACCAATGATGATAGCGGAATAAAACTTTACAAAAATACGGTATTTGAAAAATATGTAAATGACGTATAATGAAATCTCGATTATCACTTTATCATGCGAGAGTATAAAATGTTCGGTGACACCCGAACTTAGCCCTTCCTTACTTGTTTAATAGTACCGTTATCCTCCGAATTTATCAATTTTCACACTATCGGTAGAAATTCTTATAAGATTTATATTTAGCAAATTTGGTTGTGTAGCTTAAGTGGTTTAGGAGATATGTACATTCAACTTTTTAGAGGACGAGGCCTCGCCCACTTTTTCAAAAATGTTTTCTTCTGTATCAAACTACAGCTTTATATCTTAATTTAGTGCTTAGTTATGGCACTTTATATGTTTGCGGTTAATGGCGATATGTGGGTGTGGCAGTGGTCCGATTACGCCCATCTACGAACTCGAAATTTTTTTACAAAGGAACTCACATACCAAATTTAAACGAAATATCTCAAGTTATAGCTTGCACGGACGGACGGACAGATAGACATTCACCCGGATTTCAACTTCCTGATCATTTATATACACATAACCCTATATCTATCTCGACTAGCTTTAGGTGATTAGGTAACCATTAGGTAAAGAAAACTATGGCAACTGGATGCCAGAGATTAATAAAAAGTGTCATAATTGGCTTTATAAGCTGCAATCATATTCATCAATATGCGTACTTTATCATATCGCATTTACCTTTCTCATGACAACAGCATTAACTTGGCTTCCTCCTATTGCTCGTATAACAATTGAATGGGTGTTTGTATATTTACCATATTCGCCTATACGTTGATTTGGATGTAGTAGACTTCGTTTCAAGGCAGTTGTTCTGATGTCACTAACGAATTTCTTCATGCCTCTATATCCTATAGGGTTTGGCCACACTTTCTGTGTGAAGATAGCTAATGCAGTCCTCCATATATCTAAAATTAAAACTTGCGATAAACTGTTTATTATTAGTTTTGTGTGGTAGCTGTGTCAAGATGAGCTCTACAATAATAGCGAAAGTACCATTAGGCTTACAATACTTTCTAAGGGCGTTTTACCATAGGTCTTATTTCTTTTCTGCAGTAAGGCTATTTCTTTAGAAGCCCAATTCACTAGAACGCTTTTTTGTAAAGCTTGCGCACTGATTTTCCTTAGCGTCGAGAGTTTGTTCGAAGACTAAGGATTGTTATTTCCTGGTGTGGCTTTTGGTATGAATATTCAAATAATCTTATGATCCGCTTGTAAACCCTCCTTTGATAAAGCAGCTTATTCGAAAGATGGTAAGCCTATGTCAAATTATCTTAGTCTGTAAAGCATTTAATGTCCATTAAAAAGACTTCCCAGGCTTCTACAGCTGAAGCTGCCCTTGCTATGTTCAGTTTCTTCTAGGTTGCTACCGCCATACGGATGTTCGTCACAGAACCGAGTTGCCATCGTTACCAATTTGCCTTTATTGCCTTTATCCCGCATAAATGCAGCCTTGAGTTAAGCTTTCTGAATAGGCACTACATTATATGAGTTCAGGTCGTATAAACATTATATTGCAGCCACAAAAATGAGTAGTGCATAAATATGCATAAAAAAGTTTCTCAAAAAATAGGTAAGTATTAATGTAATAACTATTCGAAAGAAATGAGACATTATTACATATTTGATTAATAATTTCATTTATTTAGTTTTCTGTGATTCTTTTTAGCACTGATCCCGGTAGAATCATTTTTTTTATGTTTTTTCGTTGTGCTTTATTCATTGTACAATCAGTATAGTTCTTGTGTCTGAAACCGGTAATAACAATTTTGTTTCATTGTGGTCTTATTTTTAATGCTCTTTCATACTGTAGAAAATCTTTCCCTTAACATAGCCAAGCGAAAGATCTCCCAGGAGCTGTGAGATCTTACTGGAAGCTGATCGAATAAAATTATCCTTTCTTACACCCAACCATTCATACATAGGTAACGTCTCCTAAGCCAGTCAGCTACTCTAATGCTAATACCCGACTGGAGTCCAATTGAGAAATCTCGTAGTTTGTTACTGACTTTATGATGATAAAGGTCTGGAAAATAACTTCTCGGCAAATATATATACATATTCTCCTTCTTTACTGGCATAGACACCGCTTACGCGATTATAGCCCATTTAACAACGTGGCGCCAATTAGATATTCCAAGGGAAGCCAGGTCCTTCTCCACTTGGTCCTTCCAACGAAGTGGAGGTCTTCCTCTTCCTCTGCTTCTCCCGGCGGGTACTGCGTCGAATACTTTTAGAGCTGGAGTGTTTTCGTCCATCCGAACAACATGACCTAGCCAGCGTAGCCGCTGCCTTTTGTCGAGAGAGGACTTTACTTTTCAATTGCCTACTCAGTCCGAAGTAGCATCTGTTGGCAAGAGTTATCCTGACATTGTTGGTGGTGTTTATGTTGGTTCCCAAATATACGAAACTATCTACAACTTCAAAGTTATGACTGTCAACAGTGACGTGAGAGCCAAGTCGCAAGTGCGACGACTGTTTGTTTGATAACAGACCCATTCGCTTTGCTTCCTTGTCCAGTCTGGAGAAAGCAGAACTAACGGCGCGGGTGTGGGGGCTGATGATATCAATATATATAGGTCGCCTTGTCTAAAACCTCGTTTGGTATCGAACGGCTCGAAGAGGTTCTTCCCGAACCTGACGGAGCTTTTGGTGTTACTCAACGTCAGTTTACACAGCCGTATTAGTTTTGCAGGATACCAAATTCAGACATCGCGGCATAAAGTCAGCTCTTTTTCGTGCTGTCCAAAGCAGCTTTGAAATCGACGTAGAGGTGGTGTGAGTCGATTCTCCTTTCACGGGTCTTTTCCAAGATTTGGCGTATGGTTAATATCTGGTCGGTTGGTGATTTGCCAGGTCTAAAGCCACACTGATAATCTTTCACACAATACGCTCGACAGAACCGTTACGCGATGTTGAGGAGGCTTATCCCACGGTAGCTGGCGCAGATTGTGGGGTCTCCCCTTTTGTGAATTGGGCAGAGCACACTTAAATTCCAATCGTTGGGCATGCTTTCGTCCGACCATATTTTACAAAGAAGCTGATGCATGCTCCCTATCAGTTCTTCGCCACGGTATTTGAATAGCTCCGCGGGTAATCCATCTTCCCCCTCTGCTTTGTTGTTCTTCAGGCGGGTAATTGATATTCGGACCTCTTCATGGTCGGGCAATGGAACGTCTGCTCCGTCGTCCTCGATTGGGGGATTGGGTTCGCCTTCTCCTGGCGCTGTATATTCACTGCCATTCAGTAGGCTGGAGAAGTGTTCCCTCCATAATTTAAGTATGCTCTGGGCATCGGTGACTAGATCACCTTTGGGGGTACTACAAGAGTATGCTCCGGTCTTGAAACCTTCTGTCAGCCGCTGCATTTTTTCATAGAATTTTCGAGCATTACCCCTGTCGGCCAGCTTATCAAGCTCTTCATACTCACACATTTCGGCCTCTTTCTTTTTCTGTCTGCAAATGCGTCTCGCTACCCTCTTCAACTCTCGGTATCTATCCCATCTCGCACGTGTTGTGGTCGATCGTAACGTTGCGAGGTAGGAAGTCTGTTTTCTCTCGGGTGCAGCACGGCACTCCCCGTCGTACCAGCTGTTCTTTTGCATTTTCCGGAAACCAATGGTTTCGGTTGCAGCTGTACGTAAGGAGTTTGAAATGCCGTCCCACTGTCTGTTGTGATTGCAACTTCTCGACGTCGAACCTTCCTTGTGTTTGTTGACGTGCGTTTTTTGCTGCATAGAAGCGGTTGCGAATCTTGGCTGCAACATGATAGGGGTCCGAGTCGATGTTAGGACCTCGGAGCGTACGCACGTCTAGAACACTGGAGACGTGTCTTCCGTCTATCACAACATAATCGATCTGGTTGGTGGCTTTTTGATCCGGAAACAGCCAAGTAGCTTGACGTATTTTCTTGTGCTGGAATCTATTACTACAGATAACCATATTTCGGGCCCCGGCAAAGTCGATCAGCCTCAATCCGGAAGAGAAGGACGATGTGACCAAAGATACCTTCTTTGCCCACCCTGGAGTTAAAGTCGTCAAGCACGATTTTGACATCGTGGTGGGGGCAGCTCTCATAGGTGCGCTCCAAGCGCTCATATAAAGCATCTTTGTTCACATCGTCCTTCTCTTCCGTCGGGGCGTGGGCGCAAATAAGCGATATGTTGAAGAACCTCGCTTTGATGCGGATTGTGGCTAGACGTTCATTCACCGGAGTGAATGATAGTACTCGGCGACGGAGTCTCTCTCCCACCACGAATCCAACACCAAACTTGCGCTCCTTTATATGGCCACTGTAGTAAATGCCACGGGACTGTCCTTGGGAGTGGCCAAAAGCGATTATTTTACATATAGCTCAAGCAGCTAACGACTTCCGGTATTAGATCAAGTATCCACGCATAGCCAAAGAACATCCACTTGAAGTCGAGCCAAAGTGAGAGGGAGAACCATCGCTACTCAGGACCCGCCACGTAAAAAAAGTGTCCCCCATGAAAACTAATCAACAGCATCGGCCGCCTTTGATGACGACCATAACAAATGCCTTAAAGATTATGATATGAGGGCATGCACCTGGAATGTCCGGTCCTTTAATTGAGAAGGTGCCGCTGCCCAACTTGTTGAAGTTCCCGGGAAAAAAACTGATATCACCGCCATCCAAGAAGTGCGATAGATATCGAGAACTGAAGAGGAAAGCGAGATGCATTTGCTGAAAAAAACTGAAGGTTTAAAGACCAGAGAACACTTTTGTAGAACCCCCAGAGGTGATGTAGTAGCCGACGTCAAGAGCATGCTAAAATTATGGAGGGGATATTTATCCAGCCTGCTGAATAGCAGTGAAGGCATAACCTCTGGAGATGGCGAACCCAATTCCTCAGTCGATAATAATAGAGCAGAAGTTCCATGGCCCGACCAAGAAAAAGTTGGAATAGCAGTTACCCGTCTGAAGAACAACAAAGCGGTGGGGACTGATGGATTGCCGGCCGAGCTATTCAAACACGGCGGTGAAAAACTGAAAAGGAGAGCATGCATCAGCTGCTTTGTAAATATGGTCGGACGAGAGCCTGCCCAACGATTGGAATTTAAGTGTGCTCTGCCATATTCACAAGAAGAGAGACCACTCAGTCTACACCAACTGGGATATCGAGCGTATTATGTAAAAGATTAAAGCCCACTGTCAACAAACTGATTAAATTTATCAGTACGGCCTGGCAAATCAACAACTGACCAGATATTCACCATGCGCCAGTCTTTGAAAAGACGCGTGGAAAAGGAATCGACACATACCACCTCTTCATCAATTTCAAAGCTGCTTTTGGCAGCAAGAAATAGAGCTGCCTTTAATGCGCTATATGTGAATTGTATATCACTGCAAAACTAATCCGGTTGCGCAAACTGACGCTGAGCAATACCAAAAGCTCCGTCGGGATCGGGAAGGACCTCTCCGAGCCGTTCGATACCAAACGAGGATTCAGACAAAGCAACTCTCTATCGTGCGACTTTTTCAATCTACTTTTGGAAAAAATAATTCGAGCTGCGGAGCTGAATCGAGCAGGTACATACGTCGATGATATTTATATCGTTGGTGCAACATCCGCGCCGATAGTTCTGCTTTCTCAAGACTGGATAAAGAAGCGAAGCAATGAATTTGTTAGTGAACGAGGGCAATACGACATATCTCCTGTCCCCCACGTCACTGTTGACAGCCATAACTCCGTAGATAATTTCGTCTATCATGGAAACCGTATTAACACTAACAGCAATGTCAGCCTCGAAATTAAACTCAGAATAACTCTTGTCAACAGGTGCTACTTCGAACTGAGTAGGCAATTGAGAAGTAAAGTTCTCTCTCGACAAACACCAAACTTTCACTTATTATTCCCGTCCTGCTATATGGTACAGGGGCATGGACGATGACAATATATGATGAGTAGACGTTTCAAGTTTTCGAAGGAAATTCGGCGGAATATTTATGGTCCTCTGCGCGTTGGCCACGGCGAATATCACATTGACATAGTTCAGCGAATTAAAAGACAGTGGCTACGTCGGTCAGGTCCTATCGTCCGAATGGACGAAAACACTCTAGCTCTAAAAGTATTCCACGCAGTACCCGCCGGGAGAAGCAGAGGATAAGGAAGACCTCCACTCCCTTGGAAAGACCAAATGGAGAAGAACCTGGCTTCGGTTGGAATCTCCATTTGGCACAACCTTGCGATAAGAAGAAAGGACTCCGCTATAACCAGTAAAGAAGAAAAGAAGAGTTATCTTTTGAGTATAATTAACAAATTCGTTGAATCTTTGTTTATGTTTCTATTTAAGTTATTATAAACAATAATCCATTTATACAGCTGTTCACGAATAAGGGGGAAAGTTTCCGAGAAAAATCAAGAACTTTATATTTTATATACAATACACATACATATTTACATAAATGTACACTTATATAATTCTCTTTATTTTGTATGTGGATTGATTATATAAAAACAGACAAGTGATATTTCATCCTTAATAGGGTGTAAAAAGTGAATAGTCCGTAAAAGTATGATTAGACCTCTTTTGTAGGTATTCGGTTACAAAAGGAATTTGCAATTAGTATCTTCATAGGACATGCTAAAATAAAAGAATGTTCTCTTTTTTTCTCTAAATAATATAAATCTTATATATGTATATGAATAAGTTGGGGTTTTGTCTGTTCGCTATAGCTGACTAAACCGTTGCATGAAATGAAAAATGGCTTGAACCAGTTTGAAGGGAATCCAATGAGGATGGTTTGTAAAGAAAAAAATTCAGAAAATGTTCATTTTTAACCGACTTACGAGCGTAAATTCAACAAAAAGTTCATTACTTACTTATAACAGAGAATGTTATTTAACATTTAGCTAAGATGCAACACACTGATAAGGGCGAGTAAATTCTGTATGGTTCTAGCAAAATGTACATATACTAATACCAAGCGAAACATGTATCCCTTTGTTCACATTTTTTGACATCCAGTTCGTACAGATTTGTCAATTCATATGGATTTCCCATTATATTTGTGATAAACGCGAAGATAACGAGATAATTCACGTAAATTTCAATATGTATGATGCGCACTGGAAATACGAATTAGATTTGGCGATTTCACAAAAACTGAGCTCAATAGAACTCTCAAGTGTAGTAAAATGAATTTGAGGCTCCTGTGAAGCGAAGCAGTTTTTTTGCTATAAGGATTTTTGTTAAAATAAAGCAGCGATAGATATATTATTGTTATATTATTTTATTAACCAAAGAGTACCTTAAAATGTTTTTCTGCCCCTAATTTTTCGGGGGAAAAATTCAGAAGTGAGTTCAGAAAGTGAATTTTAAGGGACATGTTGAACAGTCCACTCACAAGATCTTTATTGAGCATTTCATCAAATGTTTTATCTTTCAATAGTTCTCTTATTTGCGGACCCAGAAATATGCCCTCCTTAATTTTTGCTTCACTGACCCTTGGCAATTTTTGTTTCAGATACAAGAACCGTCTTCCATTTCTGTCCATTGTCTTAACAAAATTCTTCATTAAGCCCAATTTCATATGCAAATGTGGTAGTAATACCTTTATGGGATCAACTAGAGCAGTGGTTTCCAAACTTATTTTGTCTACCGCCCACTTTGAGATTAAATATTTTTTTAGCGCCCTCATTTTTTCACCTATTTAAAAACCACTATAACTTCAAATTAATTATTGTGACCTATATATGTATATTAACGGAGAATTCTAAACGAAACTTTTACTATAACCAGCAACTTGAAACCTGAGCGCAGTAGTTGTATGTTACCTTGCGGCGCTTAGGTCTCAAGTTAATTCTTACGGGCTCCACCTGCCAATAAGAATGATTATTGAAACACAACTTTATTGTATTAAAACAGAGAATCTTTTATTAAAAATAAAACTAAAGAAAATCGATCCATATATAAAAACTAATGTGAAGGATGAATCTGATGCTGTTTAATAAGTTTGTTAATATCATGTTCCAATTTACTCAAGAACAGTCGCAAGTCGCCTCGTTCGGTAACAAGCAAACGATTTCTATTTTTAGTAAGCAGTGTTGTCACAGCACTAAATCCACGTTCACACAAATATGACGATGGGAATGCTATCAAGGGTACAATTGCGAGATCGGTTTTTGTAGCCAAAATTCTTGGTAACCATTTTTGAACTTGATTTTTATTTCCTCGTTTGTTGTCAATTCTATAAGTTCTTCTTCCACCTGAGGTGACATTGCTGTGTTGACATTTGAAAACGGATCCAACACCCAGTCTGGTATTTCCAAGTTCAAAATGTCCTGGTATCGTTCGGTGAAGTCAATGAGGAGGTTTTCCAAATGTTGGCAGTAGGCAAACAATTCGTCGTTACTGCATGATACTGATAAATTCGGAAAATTGTGAAACTCACGTCTGCCCAGATTCTTTTTGTGTAGAAGCAGTTTGGCTGCGAAAGCAGCAACGACGTTTTTTGTTTTAATTAAATTTAGTTTATCGCCTTGCAGTTGGAGATTCATGTCGTTGAACAATTTATACAGATCTGTCATGTAAGCTATATCATTCTTTAATGTTATGAGCTTGTCTTGAAATTCTGTATCTTTAGTTTCCAAGAACTCTATAACAGAGTCAAACAGGTTGTAGAATCCAGTCAGACAATTGTCTCTTGATAGCCAACGAACTTCAGTATGAAACAACAAACGATTGAAATCCTCGTCATTAGTAACACAAAGCTGATGAAATAATCTATCATTCAAAGAGCTGTTGCGGATTTAATTGACTGCTTTGATGACATATTGCAGTGATTGAAATAGTTTTTCACTTAAGTTTCTAGCAACTAAATGTTGTCTATGAATAACGCAATGCAAACCAAGGACATCTGGAATTTTATTTTTTAAGTGCGCTATTAAGCCTTTATGGCACCCTATCATAGCCGGAGCGCCATCCGTAGCAATTGAAATAATATTTTTCAAAGGAATTTCTTTCTCATCGCAAACCTTTTCCAATATATTTAATATGGTTTCGCCTTTTGTATCGGTCTCTAAATTTCTAGCAAATAATAGTTCTTCACATATTTTCTCATCTTTAATAAACCTCACGTAAGACAACAACAATGCTTCATTAGTTGGTAAAGTGGACTCATCGAGCTGAATTGAGAATTGGTTTGTCCTCAGGTGATCGCACAATGATTCTTCAATGTTTTCAGCCATTTCATCAATTCGCCTTTGCACAGAATTATTACTCAAAGGAATTTTTCGGATAATATCTGCGGCCGGATTATGAAGCACGGTAGTTATTACTTCATTTATTGCTGGCAATATTAACTCTTCTGCGATGTTATGTGGTTTGCCTTTTTGAGCAATTAACAAAGAGATATTGTACGAAGCTCGAAGTCCGTCGTCATCTTTCTTAGCAGCCGCCGAAAGTAGTTTTGCTACACTTGGCTGAGTATTATGCTTCTTCTCTAGGTCTTGAAAATATGCTACATTCTTGTCTCTCTTATCTGGATGCATTTTATTCAAATGATCTTGCAGTCTTAAAGGCTTCATTGCTTAATTCGAAAATGTTTTTAGACATAGAAGAAACAATGGCGAGGATGGGTTTGTGGGATTTTCAATGAATCCGAATTTAATGTATTCTGCACAGTATTGCCGTCTCTTCATTTTTACTTCCGACATTGTTTTGCTTTGAGAAATACGTTTAACTTCGCGAATAGTGTAAAGGAGGCGTAAGTAATGCTCATCTATTGCGCGCAAAACCACAAATGAATATAAAATAAATATTACATTGTTTATATAGGAATGCTTCAGCACAATTATTATATAGTAGTCCAAAAATATGTATTCTTATTTTTCCTAGAAATCCATTTGTAAAAAAAGGATCTTTCTCCTTTTCGTATTATCTTATTTTTCCCAGAAACACATTTGTAAAAAAGGATCTTTCTCCTTTTCGTATTATCTTATTTTTCCTAGAAATACATTTGTAAGAAAAGATAAATATCCTTTTTTTCCACATAAAAGATTTAAGGAGTTCAAAAGCTCAAAACGTGCGCTACATCACCTCGAACCTACCTACCCTACGCCTTTGCGCAAATGATTATCTTATGATAGCAAATGCCCACATACAGATTTGGCAATGGCAATAGCAATACGTTTGACAGTTAGTATTCTATAAATTGTATCCTGTCGAAATGCCCCGTTATGAAATGGAGCGACCGATTGACATGATTTTAATTTTTTCTATATTCAATAAAATAAGACAGATATGTATATGAACTACGCGGAGAGAAATATAGAACCGAGTTTGAGCAATCTTTTAATTCATATTAGTTGATGTTCACAAGTTGTTGTTGAGAGTCGAGAGCTCATGTAGTCGTTGTCTAATAGGCCTCCTAGCTAAATAAAATTACAAATAACCCCCCAGACCTCTACACAACGCTCTCATTTTCTTTCTGGGTCTCTTACCGCCCCCCTTGACACCTGCAGCGCCCACAAGGGGGCGTTATCACTCACTTTGGGAAACACTGAACTAGAGGTTCACTGGTAACGTTTTCATGTCCCGGAGTGACTGCCTGACGTACTGGCTACAGCTTCTGTACATAATGACAGTCTCTCTTCTGTACATAATGACAGCTGTCCCATTCGCAAAGGAAGCAATAATATTTCGTATATCCTAGTTGCTTTCCATAAGAGGGGCTTTTACTTTTAGGTCTCCACATATTGCCCAACAATACTCATGATAACGGATATGCTCTAAAAGAACTCTCATATTCTCATAAGATTCCTTCATATGAACCGCATGAGCTAAGGGCTCAGATGGATATTTGTTACCGTTATGAACCATTACCGCCTTTAAACTAAGTTTAGAGGAATCAATGAATAGACGCCAATCACGTGGATCGTGTTTCTTTCCTAGAGCGTTAAACAAAAGGTTAACTTCTGAACAATATACTAGATGCTCTTCCTGAAGAAAGCAATTTGTGAGGTCTTTCTGCCTTTTTCTGTAAAAAGTAATGTTTACATCACTTTGGAGAAGGTTAGACCTTTTAGCCTGGATGAAAGTTCGGACTGCGACATTGTACCTAAAAATCTTAAGCACTGTAATTTCCAAAACGTAAAAGAATATCAACTCAAAAACGTTTTGCTTTCCAAGCATAGAACACGTATCCGAATCGGACACCGTTAGTCTACTGATAAATTTTGTAAAATAAAATGATCGTAAATTACGCTATGTACTTCAAACAAGCAGCAGAACCGGTCTAAACCGAATAAATCCATGATCGTATGAAAATATGAGATGATGCAATATAATAAAATTTTATATATTGTAAAATTTAAAGCTGCTGGTCAATAATATCTCTGGGTGATAGAAAAATTCTATTTTCAGATTTGACTTCAGGGTATCAAACTGCATTTGAAACACCTAAGAATTTCCATGTCACAAATTATATGTCTACCAGTGTAACTAAAACTTCGCATCTTTATATTATAAAAATCATATGTGTACTGAAATATTATATTAGATTGTAATTAGTGCAGTTTTAATGAATAATTAAAGTAAAATTTTTAAAAATTTTCTATACAATGTTTACATGTGTTGATTAAACAATAGCGGCTTATCTTTAATCGAGTAGCCAGTTGTGAGGAAGGAAGAATATTTTTTCTCAATTATAATTTTAATATACTAAATTAATTTGACTATGCGAATATACTTTAAAGCGTAATGAAATGTAATGTAAAGTTGACAATATATTTGATAACTTTTAATTATGTCTAACATTTGAGATATTTGTTTTGAATGGTAAAGTATGAATATTTTTAAACCAAGAAAATACGTCTGTGCCTTCAACAAATTACACACAACATCCACAAATTTTATGGTAGTAGCCGAAATCACTCGGACTTTGGCCGATGCCGCTTTTGGCACGGGCCGTGGAAGTCGGTGACGGTGGCGATTGACGACGTTGAATGGTTTTCATTTCATATGGCGTCCAGTGTGGTTGGTCCTCCCGCGTTTCATCAGTATTGTAATGCGGCAGTGCATTGGCGTTGCGTTCAGGGATACAATGGCAAGTGCATTCGCCCAGGGTAAATGCAGTCGTACGCCGATTATCTTCTTTTTCTGAGTTTCGCGTTGTAGCTATATGCCTATCTGTAAGCATAGCTTTTGAGAGAGCCGTATGGTCGAAATAGGTTGAGCGAGATATACATAACTGCAAATGTTGCTCGGCGGAAAGACGTAAATGTTTGCATGGCATGAGGTTCGGATTTTTTGCGCGATGTACACAAATGCAGCCATGATTTATGACCTGAAACAATATTGAGCGTGCGAAAATTTATAGAGTGCGCTTCACTGTGCAAGAAAAACAACAAAATATCAGTGCGTTGATATTCTTAGCCTTTTTATATTACATACATATACATACATACATATTGTTTGTGAAAAATCTTTTTCAAAAGTTTTATGTATATAATTTGAAATAAATATTTTTCACATTTGTGTTTGAAATATAGGTCGTACGAGAATACACACGAATCTGTTTCTCTAATTTTCTTAAAACCTTTGAATTCTCTAAATCTAACCGAGACTGAAACAAGCACTTCTAAAATAAAGTCAGTATTCGCTGGTAGATGAACTAATAAAAAGATTATAATCAATGATATCCGATTAGGTGTAAGTCGGTAGGTTTCCATTTATTATAATTCGGCAATGTTCAGCTAATAACTAACTTATAAAACCATTATTTTAATCCATTCAGATTCACTTTGTTATTATATTTAAATTTGAAAAAAGATATGTATACAAGATTTATCTAAATAAACAACCCAGCAATGCCAACTTCTGGAGAGTTTAAATTGTTTATGAAGTCCAAACCAGACATTATGTATTTATTCTTGCTTATTTTGTTATTAAAACTTTGTTGGCTTTTATATTTTTCTCTATCCCTCTTTGTATCTGTATTTAAAATATATTATTATCGGATTTAACTTTTTCTTTATTCAACGGAGTTTACTTCTTTCGGTGTGCCAATGATCACTGGCATGAAATTTCCTGTGCACTCATTTTTTAAATAATTTACACTTAATGTAAAGTTAATTAAGTCAGCAATTTATGTGCTATGTGTGATACTCGTGTCAATAAATACACAAATATTTTGTAATATGGGTACGGTAAATAAAACGAAAGCTAGTGTCAACTACGAGTATACATTCCACACACATTTCCATTCTTTAGAGAAGACAACCTATCTTTATTTACGTGCATACATACAATGCAACGATACAAATTAGCCTACCATTCTCCCAGCCCATTTGGCGGCTCCAAGCGGCACGTACGATTAGCAATTGAAGTGTTCAAAGAACTCCCAAGCAATTCAGAAGCGCCAACTAACCAATAAAATAAAGAACAAAGCGGCAATGTCGAATAAGTGGATACCAAGCCAATATATCGCTACATCGCTTATGGACACCACAAACTTAGGGGAAGGTAAAGTGTTGCGTGCTCTTGCTGACGTCTCTCCGGCTGCGGCAACTGTGTCGACTGTCGATGCAACTTTCAATGACGATGATCGAATTTAACGATTTGTTTTGATATTTTTACGATTATGGCATCGTTTACACAACATAAATAGAACATAAAACTCATATAACATGACTGCAGGGTGCAAAACGTTCAGGATGGTATTGGCGCAGAACAAGATGTTGGCGCATATGAAGTATTGTTGAGTAGAGAGCAGATTTCGGAATTTAACGCCGCTGTCAATTGCCATACTAGAGTGAGACCGGCGAGCGACTCCAATTCAATTAATTATTAATATGTGGCGTATCCAAAGTTTATTGCTGTGAGTTTAAGAGTAGGACCATTTGTGCGCACTTTAATGAAGTGTAATTGAAAGATTTTCCAAATATTGCTTAAATTTATGGCTCTTTTCTAAAGGACACTCTCGAACTAAGCACTCATACACAATATTGATGCTTTTCACACAACTGTTGGACATCAACTATTTCCATGCTTCTGTTTCGTGGTTGTACGCGCGTTCGAAATGTTTTATCACTTTATCAAATAGATTTTCATGAGCCCAATGTTGCTGGCCGCCTGCGGACTATTAAGCACGTTGCTGAATTGGATATTATTGTTGTTAATAGCTCCAACAAGGGGACGGTGCTCATTTGCTCTAATTATTTTCAATGTAAGTATTGCCTCAATGGACAATTTACCCGTGAAATTTGGTAAATACTTAAGCATGCTTACGATCGAATCGCTGACAGATTGGCTGGCAAATGGCCGATACGAAATACCAATTGCTCCGGATATGTGACAATTGACTAAATTTTTTATACAAAATTTTGCTGTAACGCAAACTTATCTGTATTCTTGAATGTTTTATATTTTTTGTAATGTACAAATTGCTACCAGGAAGTTTAATCGACTATGCGTGCGTTGTTTAGCTGCTTGCCAGTTGCTTCTCTATATGTCTCGCGATACTGCAGACGAAAGTTTGCCTGACCATCGACGCCGCTGAGGCGGTATTTATTCTCGCCACTGGCGCCCGCCGTTTTTTCTTCTAAATAATCATAAATTATGACGCTTCATGCATATGAAAAATACTTCCAAAACTTTTTGCTGACAACCATTCTGAGTATATGCAGTATAGTTATATTCATATGTGTATCTATATTTTTACAAAAAGTCGACATGAGACTAATATTATTTTAGGTATTCCGATTGTTTATTCTTTTTTATTAGGTCACATGCCGAATTTGTCTGTTCTTGCATGCCTCCACATGCATATGTACTGCAGTTTATAAAGCCATGTGTCGCAATATGCTGCTTGACTGCTGAATCCAGCTGAGTTTTGAGTTTTGCATGTCACTTCAAAGTCCTCTATATAATTTGCTTTCTCTGTATTTTACTTCGTCGTAGGAATTGTTGGTAGTGAACAAAAGATCCTTTTTTATGATTTATTACTAGCAATTTTGTGTACAAAATCCATTCGGACGACCTCTTAGAACTAATATTTTTTTCATTTGCATGTGCATAAATATGTTAGATTGAATTGGCATTGCAGTTGCATGCATTTTGAAATCTCCTTTTATTCTAGTTTGAGGCTTAAAAGACATGGCGAAATTATTATTTCCTTTTTTAACCTTGAAATAGATCAATTATAAATAAATAAAGTTTAAAAGTATATTACCCATTGGCAGTGGACAGTGTCAATATACATACATATGCCAATCATTTACGTCGAATGTTATGTACTGTGAAATATGTAAGTCTACCATAAACCAGATTGCTGGATCACGACATTCTACTAGTTCATATACAAAGTTTTTTCCTGCATATGTGTGATAGCACATACAAGGCTTACGTCTATAAGCCGGAAATTATTTGTATTTATCCCAACAAATAAAAAATTCTTGTCTAAAAATATAAAAATAGAAATTTTCATTTTCATTGTTTAGTCAATAGTGCATTCAATAGTGTATTTGCATCAAAATGGCACTTTTTTCATTTTTTCATTAGTTATCAATTTAGCATTAGTTAGTTGATCAATTAGTTATTGATTTTTTTCGATATTTCATATTTTGTGACAATACGATTATATGGGGAGTGGGCGTGGTTATCATCCTTTTTACAGTGTGGGTAGAAGTGATTATGAAATATGATCTAAGTAAATTTGATTGTTATACTGTGGGGTCATACTTATTTTTTCAAGATCTCCAACCCAAAGGACACTTGTTGATGAGATCCTCTACACCAAATTACAGTTCTACCAAGTTTCATTGCAATATCTCAACTTTTCCTTAAGTTACAACTTGCACAGATAAACAGACGGACGGACAGACAGTCACTCGGAATTCAACTCGTCTCGTGATCTTGATCTTTTACATGTATAACCCTATATTTATCTCGCATAGTTTTGTTAGATGCAAATAACCGCTTGGTGTACAAAACTATTAAATTCTATTGCAATATGTTGAAAAAATATTAATAGGCTGGAGTCTAACTTGAAGATGGCTACCTAACAAATTTTTTAATCTTTTTGATGAGGATTGAAAACGAAAATTATATAAGAAGAGATGTCGATTTCGAAATTTGAAGAAAATTTCTGACTGAGTCAGTTTTATTGACAATTATGACATTTTAACTGACTGACATTGAACTAGAAAATGAGAAAATTAATTATTCTTTCAATATTTACTCTTTTCGGTTACATATTTAAAACTATTGCAGCTAAATTGACTTTTATTCTATTGACAGATCTTAAAGGAAGAAAGCAGAAAAACTTACTTTAACTCACTCGTTAAATTTAATTTTATTTCTTTTCAATCAATTTATCATTTAACTCACTACGTTCTACGCATGCTAATAGAAATATAATCAAAATTTCATAGAGGCATATAAAATGGGGCGTTGTACGTTTCATCTTTTCACGACAAAAATATTTTTTGCGGCTGCACTGACGCTACAATACCCTTAAGCGCTTTTCTTATAGCATAAAAGGTATACAAAATGTTTAATTTGATTTTGATAGGTCAGTTTCAATGGCATCTATGTATATGCTAAAGTAGGCCGATCTGAACACGTTCGGTTTATTAAATGTATTCGGATGGTGTACTATAAGCTTTGACCTTTAACCGTAAGAGTTTGGTGTCTGGTCATGACGCGCCCTCTTAAGTGAAGCCTTCTGATTATCAGATTTCAAACGCAGTGTCGCACAGTGGCGTTTCGGCGGAAAAAATAGGATTTTTCCACTTTCCAATTTCAAAACTTTAAATTAATTTTGTTTTGTAAAGAAATATTTGGATAAGAAAAATTCAACAAGGCTTTTTATAAAAAGTGAAATTTTATAGTTAAAAAAACTAACAGAAGTCGACGGAAAGTTATTCAATAAAATCAGATTAAAATTATTGTCCAAATAAAGAATTTTTTTTGTGTGTAAGTTTATAGCTATGGCTTTTCTTTTATTTTTTAGTGAAAATATAGCACCTACTTGTTTATAAAAAAAAAATTATTGAAATTGGCAAAGTAAGCTAATTTTTATAATTTTTCAAAAATTATACTAAAAAATATCAACTTTTCATTTTTTGATGGAAAAAACTTTATGTGCTTTGCCTTGCTTAGCCTTCTTACTATAAAAAAATGAAAGTTCCGAGTCTGTACTTTCAATTAAAAAAAAAAAACAACCGCCAATTACCGTCCCTTTTAGTAACATCGATTTTAATTTCACCAAATACTGATGTCTTCAACAGACTTCTTATAACTTCGGATCCTTACATAAGTAGCTTAACCCTTTCGGACCTGTTGGGACACATACATCCCAGAAAAAGTTTTCTCATAACTAAATTCTTAATTTTCCATTTAAGCTCATTTAAAACTGTCCTGTCTGGTATTTTGAAGTTCAGGTAACGGCTCTGTGTTTTTTTGTGCTAAAATTGTAAACAGAAGACGCTCAGTTTTCTTCGGAATGTTACTGTGCTTGCATCAGTTGCTATTTTCATGTGAATATTCAGTGATTTTAGTGAATATAAGTATTCAAAAGAGTGTTCTGGATCGCTGTAATTAGGTAAGTAATATTAGTAAGTAATGTATAATAATATAATCTAGTAATATTTCAGTTTTTAAGTGTTATTATGAGAATTTTTATTTATGGGATCTACTATGTGTCCCGTTAGGTTCATTTGTTGGTATAAATATGTCCCGTTTAGAGCTTGCCGACATTCTTTAACTTTTAGTAATTTACGAAAAAATGTACTATAAACCTGTTTTTTTAGACAAACTTTGCGCAATGTCAAGAAAACTAAATGAGGAGGATATATTAGCCCAGCTTATGGAGTGTGACGAATCTGGTGACCTTTCTGACGTCGATTTTTCAGATGGAAGTGAAGATACTTACGAGCCCTCTGATGACGAAAGTTGTCTAACAGACAAATCTGACGAAAATAATGAAGGAAATTCTTCTAACAATGATGATTTGCAATCAATAGAAAGCGGCGAAAATAACAATATGCCACACTTCGAAAATGTTACGGTTTGGTCAATACCTGATGAAAGTTTCCAGCCGCGTAAGAGAATTCAAGCTCAACGAATCCCTAACATTGCTGCACATTTCAGCCGATCTGACTCGGTAATAGAAATTGAAGGAGGCAAAAGACGAGGATGTGCTGGATGTCGCCTCAATAATATTGAAAAACGCACTAAAACGATATGTGAAGAGTGTCAAATTCCAGTATGTAAGAATTGTTTCGCACCTTATCATAAACGATGATTTATCTAATATTTTTATGAAATATAATTTCAGTTTTACTAACTTTTCCTTCAAAATAAATGAAATAAATGATTTTAAGTTGATAAAAAATATCCAACATACTGTTTAGTTTTTATTGAGTTATGTGATATAGAGACCCAAAGGGACTTATACGTCCCGCTCAAAACAACGGAATGGACGCATATGTCCCACCCCCCTTAGGCCCTCCTGGAGGGGGTAGAGACTCCACTTCAAAATTTTCTACTTTTAAGGCCTATACTAAAGCTATAGTAATCAATAAACCAGGAATTTTCCTGCTGGTTGCTTTCAGGTTCGAAAGGGTTAAGGCGTCATTCGAACAAAATTTCCTTAGAACTAGATCCCATTGTTAAAGATATGGTGCTTGCATAATATTACAAATAAAAACTAACACAATTTTTCGCCTGTTACATATTCAATTAAAACATTCCATATTATATTGGATTTTTATCAAGGTAAAGGTATAAATAACGTCACTTTGAGTTTAAGTTTAATTTTTTTTCATCGGGAGAACTCAATTAAGAAGTGTCCCGAATTTCAAGTCCCTAGGTCCAAAAATAAAAATTTTGGCAATTGCAGTTATGTGGGAGGTGGGTGTGGCAGTGTTCGGTTTTCCAAGATTTTTTCAAAATTTCTTAATTTAGTCCAGAGAAGTGTTTCTGCAAAGTTTCATTGTTGTACGACCTCTCCTTCTATTTTTTTCCAAGACATGTATGGAGCGGTGCCACTGTGTGTCGCTCCATTACTCATCTCCGCACGTTTGTGCCATGATGTTCGTTCTCATAAATTAAGCCCTGCTGAAAGGGTAAAATACAAGTATATTCCTAGTTTTAGTGTTGTAATTTAGTACTCGTAGTTTTGTAAGCAAAACTGGAATGGCAATTGTGATTGTTTCTCAAGTAAAAGTGTTTGGCTCTAAAAATTAAATTTCCAACTAACAGTCAGTTTTAGTTACCAAATACAGAAAGCTAAGCTTTTCCATTACCTTTTCATAGTTTTGACGAGTTTCAGAGACTTGCAAATTTTGCTTTAATAAAAACTTAAATATATGAATGATATTACCAACATTTGGGAAACCTAATTCGCTAATTTAATATACTTTTTGTATATATGAACAGACTTTTCCTATAGGAATTTTGCGGATATATAGTCGGTTCAAAAAGAAAGTAATCTATTAAAAAGACGTCTCCAAAATTATAAAATAGATATTTATTCAACACGCACATATATTAATAAGTCACCACCATGCTATTAACTAACTTTTCAACCTGCTGCCATAATACTTATTCCGTTTTAACTGACATATTGATGGCATCTTTTTTCGCGCAGTTTCCACTTCAGAAGTGCCCAAACGTTTTCAGGTAGGCTCGTTTCTGGCGACTCTGAGGACCCGGGAAGTTTCAACGATCCCGGGAATAATTTCCGACTTTTTGTACACCAAGCACGCTTAATTGTGTTGTTTGTGCTATATATATATATATAAATGATTAGGATGACGAGACAGTTTAAACCCGCGTGATTGTCTGTCCGCCCGTCCATCCCCCGTGCAAGCTGTAACTTAAATGCAAATTGAGATATCTTGATGAAACTTAGAGGATGGAGTGATGTGTAGAAGTTCACGCAAGTGAGGAAAGTTTTCTGATCGCCATTCACTTGGAAGTGGCCAGAAACGATACTTTTACATATGACTCAATCAGATCACGACCTCCGGTCCTTGAACAAGGATCCTCTGGGTAGCCTAAGAAGATCCGTTTGAAGGCGGGCTAAAGTGAGAAGGCGAAACATCCCCTCCGCAGGGTTGTGCGCTGGGTTTGGGACCCACCACGTAAAAAAACACCCCAATAAAAGGAAGCAACAAGCCTCGGATGAGAGACCCTCCTTTTGATGACGACCATGGCAAACGAAATAAGGACTGCTAATTAAGGGCATGCAGCTAGAATGTCCGGTCCCTTAATTGGGAAGGTGCCGCTGCCCAGCTGGTTGATGTCCTCGTGAAAATAAAGGTTGACATCACCGCCGTCCAAGAAATGCTATGGACGGGCCAAGAAGAGAGACGAGTCGGTCCTTGTGGCATTTACTACAGTGGCCATACAAAGGAGCGCAAGTTTGGTGTGGGATTCGTGGTGGGAGAGAGACTCCATCGCCGAGTACTATCATTCACTCCGGTGAATGAACATCTAGTCACAATCCGCATCAAAGCGATGTTCTTCAACATTTCGCTGATTTGCGCACACGCCCCGACGGAAGAGAAGGGCAAGGTGACCAAAGATGCCTTCTTTGAGCGCTTGGAACGCGCCTATGAGAGCTGCCCCGCCACGATGTCAAAATCGTGCTTGGCGACTTTAACCCCAGGGTGGGCAAGGAAGGTATCTTTGGTCACATCGTCCTTCTCTTCCGGGTTGAGGCTGATCGACTTCGCCGGGGTCCAAAATATACATAGTTATCTGTGCTACTAGATTCCAGCACACGAAAATACATCAAGCTACCTGGCTGCCTTCTGATCGAAAAGCCACCAACCAGATTAACCATGTTGTGATAGACGGAAGACACGTATCCAGTGTTTTAGACGTGCGTACGCTCCGAGGTCCTAACATTGACTCGGACCACTATCTTGTTGCAGCCAAGATTCGCACCCGCCTCTGTGCAGCAAAAAACGCACGTCAACAAATACAAGGAAGGTTCGACGTCGAGAAGCTGCAATCACAACAGACAGCAGAACGATTTTTCCTTGGCTTGCACTCCTGCTCTCTGAGAGCACTCGTCAACAACTCGGTATAAGGGAACTGTGGGACGGCATTTCAAACCCCTTACGTACAGCTGTAACCGAAACCATTGGTTTTCGGAAAGTGCAAAAGAACAGCTGGTACGACGAGGAGTGCCGTGTCGCAGTGGAGAGAAAACAGACTACCGTTTCGATCGACCACAACACGTGCGAGATGGGATAAATACCGAGAGTTGAAGAGGGTAGCGAGACGCATTTGCAGACAGAAAAAGAAAAAGGCCGAAATGTGTGAGTACGAAGAGCTTGATATGTTGGCCGACAGGGTTAATGCTCGAAAATTCTACGAAAAAATGTGGCGGCTTACAGAAGGTTTCAAAACCGGAACATACTCTTGTAGAACCCCCAAAGGTGATCTAGTCACTGATGCCCGGATCATACTTAAATTATGGAGGGACCACTTCTCCAGCCTGCTGAAGGGCAGTGAACGTACAGCACCAGGAGAAGGCGAACCCGATTCCCCAATCGATGACGATGGAGCAGACGTTCCATTGCCTGACCATGAAGAAGCTCGAATGCAATTACCCGTCTGAAGAACAGCAAAGTAGCGGGGGTCGATGGGGTGCCGGCCGAGCTATTCAAACACGGCGGCGATGAACTGATAAGGAGCGTGCATCAGCTTCTTTTTAAAATATCGTCGGACGTAAGTATGCCCAACCATTGAAATTTAAGTGTGGTCTGCCCAATCCATAAAAAAGGAGACCCCACAATCTGCGCCAACTACCGTGGGATAAGCCTAATACGGCTGTGTAAACTGACGTTGAGCAACACGAAAAGCTCCGTCAGGATCGGGAAGGACTTCTCCAAGCCGTTCGATACCAAACGAGGTTTCAGACAAGGCAACTCCCTATCGTGCGACTTCTTCAACCTGCTACTGGAGAAAATAATTCGAGCTGCAGAACTTAATCGAGCTGGTGCAATCTTCTATAAGAGTGTACAGCTGCCGGCGTATGCCGATGATATTGATATCATCGGCCTAAACACCCGCGCCGTTAGTTCTGCTTTCCCCACTCTGGACAAGGAAGCAAAGCAAATGGGTCTAGCAGTGAACGAGGGCAAGACGAAATATCTCCTGTCATCAAACAAACAGTCGTCGCACTCGCGAATTGGCTCTCACGTCACTGTTGACAGTCATAACTTTGAAGTTGTAGATAGTTTCGTAGATTTGGGATCCAGCATAAACACCACCAACAATGTCAGCCTGGAAATTCGACGCAGTATAACTCTTGCCAACAGGTGCTACTTCGGACTGAGTAGGCAATTGAGAAGCAAAGTCCTCTCTCGACGAACAAAAACCAAACTCTATAAGTCAGTCATAAGTCATGCTATATGGTGCAGAGGCTTGGACGACAACAACAACTGATGAGTCGACATTGCAAGTTTTCGAGAGAAAAGTTCTGCAAAAGACTTATGGTCCTTTGCACGTTGGCCGCGGCGAATGTCGCATTCGATGGAACGATTTACGAGATATACGACGACATTGACATAGTTCAGCGAATTAAAAAACAGCGGCTACGCTGGCTAGGTCATGTTGTTCGGATGGACGAAGACACTCCAGCTCTGAAAGAATTCGACGCAGTACCCGCTGGAAGAAGCAGAGGAAGAGGAAGGCCTCCACTCCGTTGGAAGGACCAAGTGGAGAAGGACCTGGCTTCGCTTGGAATATCCAATTGGCGCCACGTAGCGAAAAGAAGAAACGACTGACGCGCTGTTGTTAACTCTGCTATAAGCGCGTAAGCGGTGTCTACTCCAATAAAGAAGAATAAGATGAAACATGGTATACGGATTAATTAACAAAAGAACAATTATAGGTCGTAGATGGGCGTAATCGGACCACTGCCAAGGCCATAAAAGGTCACAAACTGAAAACCTATAAAGATCCATAATTATGTAAAGACCGAATAAGATATAAAATTCTAGTTTGGTACAAGGAATCTCAGTAGCAAGGGGCATCTGTGGGTATAAAATGTCTAAAAAGTGGACGTTGCCCCTAGATGGCTGCAACAACCAAATTTTCTCAGCGCAAATAATATAAGAACTATTATCGACCGTCTAAAAATGGATAAAATCGAGTCTATAACCGCGCCTACTTTTGATATAACACAACTAATATAACTAATTAATATAACGGGACTAAATTTTTAAGTAATAATTCCTTTATGACCAAAAATTTTCCAAATCTAAACAATACTTTTCAAGCCCCTAGTATAAAGATTTTCGAACTTTCAAGTGACTTTATGCCTGAGATATCGGCCAATATTTATATAGTATATGTTTGTGCTTAAAATAAATAATTTAGCGAAAACTTGACTTAGCCTCCATACAACTATTACCACGATTTTTGAATATCCGACTGACTTTGCTCCATATAATAACTGATAGTTACCTTAATGAAACCCAGAGTAAATTTTTCAAGTCGATACTACCCCAACTCCCATATACTACATATAATGACTTTCGTTTTTCTAACAAATCTTATACCGAATATAGTTATTAGAGTATATGTATACATATATAAAATTTCTTAGAGTCCGATCTTCTGGTTGACGTTTTATGTCTTAAGGTATTTCCCATGTTTTGATTCTTGCTAGTTGTAAGAGTATAAAATTTTAAATTTTTAGTAAATGCTTTTTGTCGTGGTCCGAAATTGGACCGAAGTTGCTTTATTCAATTTTCTTATTGAATTTATAGCCATATTTATTATTATTTATATTTCGGGTAAATTTTTGTTTTGCTGCTTTCAATGATATGGCTGGATTAGCTTCGAAAATGCTCTCTATAATCAAATCCTTCTGTTCTGAGGTAGTTCTGTAAATGTCACGATTCATCAAGTAGTCCACCTTTTTGTGATAATGCTTTCTTGTTGAACGTTCTGTATTTCTAAATGTACCTTATCGCTAAAAAAGATTTGGTAGAGTTCCTATTGTTATTCTGTTAACACTGACATGCAAGCAAATGAAATTCTCTTTCAGAAAATTATGCCTTAAATTTAAAAATCGCGTTTAGATTTTTTTATGATTTTTTTTCATAATCTTTATACATAAAAAGTACGAGCCACGTCGTTTGTCCGCGATGGACTCTTAAACTACAGAACCGATTTTAGTAAAATGTAGCACACTGTGTTCTGTTCGAACCAACTTTGAAAATAGGATAGTTCAAAATTCATAAACAAAGAATACAGTGAAAGCTCTCTTAAATGGAGGTCCTATTAAGCGGGCATCTTCATTAACCATGCACATTGTTGATTTGTATTAAATACAATCTATTAAGCGGACAACTCTCTTAACTGGACAGAAACGCTGGTAAATAGACATTAAGAAAGCAGCTTTAAATTCGTTATTTTTTCCAATGAAATTTATTTGTATGAGCATATTCAAAATTAAACCTCAAGTACAATCCTTTTGGATGCTTACAAATTAATTTTACCGAATTGAAAGGGAGAGAAGGAAACTGTCGTTAGTTAATTGTACGTCAGTAAATATGCGTATGCGCAGTATTCTACAGGAGGCTGTGACTCTGCAAGAGTTCGTTGAAAATTGATATTTCATTTGTTTACATTCTATATTGAATATTCTGGCAAGTTTATGAATTTTTATTAAACAGAGCTATTAAATATTAAACAGAATTTTAAGAAATAAAAATTGTATCGCGGACTCGTAAAAGTTCTGCACACTGCTTTTGATAAAATTGTAGCGATTTTACTCTGGAAGTACAATGAAAAGCCATGAACCAAAATCTAAAAGTGAGGAGCAAGAAAGTTTCAGGTTTTCAATATCTTTAACGAAAATGCTTCTGTTAAACCTTATGCCACTTACAATTTATGCTTTAGGTATCAAATTAACATGTTGAAAATTTTCGTCTGGTTTCCTCAGTGGAAATTCGTCAGCAGTAATGGTGATTTTCGCTGATCCATTTGAACAATATTTCAAAAATTTTTCTCGCAATGTCACAAAATAGATAAAATTAAAGCATGACTTTTAACTACGGTTCTATTCCAGTTCTTATGAATCTGAAATAATTAACTCTTAAATTACATATACATATACATCTTAAAAGATCTAAATGGTTGTAATAGATTCAACATAAAATAACTATGTATTAAATCGGATCATAACTGCGCCTATGTCTATGTTCCGAACCTACCAAATGAGTTTATGGTTTTCACATAATATATTATATTATAATCTGAGCAACACGTTGCGAAAGTATAAACAAACACACCACAGTTCAAAAGTATGTGGTTCCCGATAGTATACAAACAAGAACTGAGTTTTACAAATAAACACAACATGTTTTTCACAGCAATGAACTTCTTAGACTCCACGAGGAAATACGCAATCAGTAGTGGGTGCAATAAGTTAAGGAGCGCATAGAGTGTTGGCCCCCCTCGGATAAACAAACGCCACTGAAAGTCTCTAAAAATATCATGTTTTAGCACCTTAACACCGGCAGCAGTTACGCCAACTAAACAGCACCATCAAGAAGAGCAACGTAATGAAAACACCGTCAGCAGAACATGTAAAAACTACTACAACAACTAAGCCTCTGAGTAGATACGACGATGTGACTTCCACTTCACAAAGAAGCAGTGGGATACCCGTGATATTGTGTGGCGATCCCGCTGGTATTTAGACTTTTACTGGTGTTGTTACCATCCAAGGACAATTGTATGTTAGTGCTTTAGAGCATACTGCGAAATTTATAATTCCCTCGATTAACTAACTGTGTGAGTAATAACTCCATTACAAGCACTTTGCTGGAAAGTTCATAGCAGATTTAAAAATTTAAAATAAAAGGTTTAACAACTTAAGCAGTAAGCAAATCTTGTATTCGATCAATTTAATGCAAGACAATCGAACCCACAAAACCGAATGTTGAGAAATATACCTCGCACACACAATGTTGGTTAAGTAAAAAAAGTTATTTAAATTATTTTAAAACATTTCTTAATCTTGGTCTACACTATGCATGGCAATGCTCAGATTCATACCTTACTATAAATGCAGAAACAAAATAACTATTGCTCTGAAAAATTGAATACTTGATGCAATGCCAAGGAATAATATAAATATCTGAATACCATTTTATTAATTTTTTTAAATAAAATTAATCGTAATATGTAGATATAGAGTTATATACTCATATTAATATGATCAGGATGACGAGGCTTGTTGAAACTATCTCTCCGTCATAAAGTAAAACTCAAAATATGATGTTGAAACTTCAATCACTATAAAGTGTTATAACTAAAGCAAAATTAAAACCAAAACTACAACATGTGGCATCGATCCGCAGTAGGGCCAATTAAAAAAAAAAAATTGAAATGTCGTTCAGTATATGAGATATATTACTTCAAAGAAAATATTTTCGCGGTAATGGAATAATATAATAAGGTACCAAATATGATTGTAATTGATTCAAGATTTCTCTAAGAGTGAATGCTAAATTATTTCGACACATTTAACTTGAGTAAAAATGAAGACGTCGTAATGAAATTTTGAGCACGTGCTCCTTAACATAAAAGGTTCCTAGATAGGCGTAATCGAACTACTTCCACGCCCACAAAATGCCGTTAGACGAAAGCATATACAGAGCTTTAACCACGCACTAAATAAAGCTAGAAAACTGTATTTTGATGCATAGGATTACTGCGCCTGTAGTTTGTGGACATTAAAAAAGTGGCGGGTGCACCGCCCTCTTTGAGTTTAATGCATATATGTATATCCTAAACAATTCTCGCTATAATAGCTGTATTCTCTGAGGGCATATCTTTTTGGCATAACTACTCACCATGTGAAAATTGGCGAAACCTCGCCCACTCCTCATATAACGGATTTGTTAAAAACTACTATAAGGGCGATAAATAAATGCACCGGGGACATACAATATATCACTCGAGATAGTATGAAATCGCTTTATAGGAACCGGAATTAAATTAGGAGTAAGGGCGTGCCATACACATTTTGACGAAAACGGTTTCAACGATATTTGGTAGGTGATATTTACATAATATTTCTGCAATACAGTGTGAAAATAAACAAAATCAGACGAAAACCACGCTTACCTCCCCTAAACCACAATTTTACACTCCATCTGATTATTTTACTATCCAGAATACAAATCAAGAATCAATCAAGGTATCTGAAAATTTTTTCGCGAAGTGTTGTCTTTGAGTTGGGCAACTTAACCAAAAAGGACGAAAAATTGTCCAAATCGGATTAACAGTATTCAAGCCCCCAGATAAAGAATATATGGACCGCAGTTACGTTACGAACTTTTATCGACAATATCGGTCATTCTGTAGGACATCTTACAGAAATTCTGAGATAATAATTTTATGATAATACATAGTACGCCCGTATGTCAAAAACCAGTTGAATCGGATCAATTAATCTCTTCATTTATTAATAATATAAGTTAGTAAGATAAAAATTTGGTTGTAATTCATTCCCGATTTCGTTGAATGTTGAATTATTTCACAGTTTTGCCTTCCCCGGCCTGGGTTCATGTAAATCGGAAGATTACAAAATATTCGGTTTCAGCCGAACTTAGTCTCCCTTACTAGTTTTTGGTTAATTTTCATGACTCTAATAAACTAATCGAGCGATGCCTCGTTGGTCGTTTTATTAAGCGCGCCGCGCTGAAATATAAAACATCCCCAATTTTCGTCCTGAAACACGTTAATCTACGTGGGAGTACCGATAGAACTACTTAGGGAAATTTTAAAATATTGATTTTTCAAAAATTCTTCTTCTTCTTTATTTGGACATTTGGAATTTAACTATGGGGATGCGCTGCCCCGTTATACATCGAAGCGGTGCAAAGATTCCAAAACACAGTTCTGCGAAAAATTGTAAATGCCCCGTGGTACGTACGCAATTCGGATCTGCATCGTGGTTTTCATTTAAAAATGGTTCGGGAAGCCATTCGCGAATCAGCAAAAAGATTACAAAATCATGTAAACACTGAAGCCCGACACACTAGGAGAGACTAGAAATAGTAGGCGCAGACTGAAGAAAACAACATTTCATGATCTATTAAGAATCTAGGAAAATAACATGTATCATTATATTTAGTTATTAAATTTAGTTTAAAAAAGAAAAGCTAGTTATTGCAGCTTTTATTGTTCTACTTCCAAATTGAGAAAAACATTGCTTGTTAGTTAACATTTATCACTAGTTGCAATTTCAATGAAATGTAAAACTATCGTTAATTACGTTTCAATAAAAAAAAAATTAATAAATTGTAACTTCCCTTCGTACTCCCATACAAAGTCCAATTCCAAAGATAAGCTAAAAATTTGAAGTTAATGGGATAAAAATTGTCAAAGTTATTTGTTAAACGTATAAACTCATTAGAAAAATGTTTCCTTGACACAAATCAACTTAAAACTTTATTTTGTTACTATAAATATGTATAATAGTTTAAGCAAAATATGCAGCGACCATACTCTTTAACCATAAAAATATGTTTTTATTTCCTTCAAGCATTGCGTTAAGGATAAGTCTGAAATTTTATTTTAGAAAGGAAAAGTTCAGTTTTGTATATTCAAATGAAAGAAGTTCAGGAATTGAACTCAAATCGCTTACGGTGCCCTATTCAAAAAAAGTTACTGGAACCATTTATTTATTTACGTGGTTAAAGTATAGAAACGAAATGAAAATAATAAAATAAAATACAATTCCATAATGCTTTAAAATGTCCTAACAGCAATACAATTACAAACTAAAATTTTACTTAAATTTTTCATGGGCTCTTTTGCAGAAACCTAAACTTTTATAAGCGTAACTTTCCGCATATTTCACAGGCTTCCATATATGTTGGAGTAGTCGAAGAAAAGTTTTTGTCGACGTTAAATATTTTCTGGATATTTTGATTTTCAATAAAGACCAAACATTCTCTTTGAATTGGAGCCTCGTGATGGCCAACTAAGGTAACACTATGTATTTCTTCCTTCTATTAAGTTTGCGTAATTTCTTTCCTTCCAGTATCCAATCATGGATATTTTTGTCGT
>NC_052499.1:33018038-33139426 GCF_016617805.1 Bactrocera tryoni | reverse complement strand
GTGGGTGTCTCTTGCATGACAGAATCCCACACCAAAAAGGAATGATCACGAAAATGACTTTGGCCGCTTTGCTTCATTTTTAATTTGTTTTGCTTTGCTTTGAAGCTTTACCAAGCTTTTAAATCAAAGAAAATTTTAGCAAAATTCACTATACATGTTGGAGAGAACCGCACGGATAGAAAAGGCAGTGTTGATGGCACTGAAAGGTTTAATAAGAACTGAACTGAATTCAATGTACAATGTAAAATCTATGATACAGATAATATCATTTAGAAGGTTGCCATATTAATAATATTAAGATTACAACTTCAACACTTCTTCTTAAGCTTATATATCTACTTTTTAACAAAACTTTAATTTAATCCAAGCATTTTTACAAAATTACAATGCTTTTGCCTAGACAAAGACTTTGTTAAGATATCGGCAACATTCTTATCTGTGGATACATATTTCAAAGTGATTTCATTATTTTTAATTTTTTCACGAATGAAATGATACTTAATATCTATGTGTTTTGTATGCTTGTGGTGAATTGGATTGCGAGCGATATGTTGTGCGCTTATGTTGTCACCATATAGCGTTATTGGTGTTGAGCTTGACCAGCCTATCTCACTTAATAGTCTGCTAAGGTATATTGCCTCTTTTGCTCCCATTGCTAAGGCTACATATTCAGCCTCAGTGCTGCTTAAAGCTGTGATGTTCTGCTTCGTTGAGGACCACGAAAAAGAACTACCTCCTAAGTAAAAAGCGTACCCTGTGTACGACTTTCTGTCAGACGAATCGTTTGCCCAATCAGCGTCGGCGAACCCCTTTACAAACCTTATGTGTCTGTCAGTGATTGATTTATTATTATTGTTATCTTAAAGTATTTCCCTGGCTTTAATTCGTGCAAGTTGCAAGATTATAAAATGTTCTCTTGCACTCTAATTAAGCCCTTCCTTACTTGTTAATACATATAATTGCTATTAGCAAGGCAGCATTTTGCTTGAATTTCAAATGTATGTACATATATCCTATACATTGAGCGGTATTTTCCGTCAAAATTTAACTATAAATACTGGGGTTCATATATGCGGTACGTAGGGGCTTGAACAGTTTTGTTTGGATTTGGGAAATTTTTGTTGATAAAGTAGTATACTTTAAATTATTAATGCAAATTAACTTCCCGTTATATTAATTACTTTTTGATTTGTATACTGGAAAGATTAGGCATGAAAAAGAATTTAAAATTGTTTTATATGGGAAGTATGCGTGGTTGTAATCCGACCTCGCCTATTTTCACACTATAAGGCAGAAATATGAAAGGAATGTTAAGCACTAAATGTAGTCGAAATCGGATATCATAAAGCCCTCTCGTACCATTTTAAACATATTAGAAAGCGGCGCCACGCCCACTCTTTCAAAAATGTTGGCCTACGAAAGCCCATTGCCACTGCGATTCAGTTTTATACCTTGATTTTGTCTTTAGTTACGGCACTTTATATGTTTTCGGTTAATGGCAATTTCTGGACGTGCCAGTGGTCCGATTACCCCCATCTACAAGCTCGAAATTTTTTCGGTACTAAGGAACTTGCATACCAATATTCAACAAGATACTTCAAATTTTACTCAAGTATAGTTAAATGAACAAGATATTAATCCCGGACAACTCCCAATATCAACTGAAAAACAATTTGTTAAGAAGGCAATGCTCTGTGCTTGGTGGTATCGAAAAACGATCAGAATGGGTAAGAAAACACGGCAAGGTGATTTTGTTACAAGACAATGAAACTGCGAACAAAGCAAAATTGGTTTAGGATACAATTAAAGTACTAGGCTTGGGCTTGAGAAGACTTGGCCCCTGCGAATTACGATTTAGTTTTGTCGGGGGGTACGCATTTAATAAGAAGAACTTCGCTTCTTACACAGAAGTGGAAAATTAGGTGTTGCAGTAGGTACGTCAATGGGAGAATATTGCCCCTATTCAACTTCTTTTGGGCACACAGACATAATATCGTCGGGAAATGATTTTCCCTGAATTTCATTATCTTACGCATGGAACGATATTTGCGATTAAAAGATGTCGGGCAGGTCCCAAGAAAGGTGGGCGGTGCCGCGGGCGGCTGCTATTAAGCCTTCTTATCCCATCGAGAGTATAAAATGTTATATCTCTGTGTGCTGAATTGGCGTTTGTAGTTTTAGTGGTTGTGTATATATTTACAATAAACCATTTTGAGGGCGGGCCGTATCCACTTTTTTTTAAGTTGTAGTCTACAGGTGCCATTTGTTACTGCGATCCTCCGTGCTAAATTATAGTTATTTATCTTAATTTGGTGTTTAGCTATGGCAGTTTATAAGTTCACGCTTTATGGACGAGGCTGTGGTCCCATTACGCTCACCTGCAATGCCAGCCATCTTAAGATGCCGAGAAACACGTGTACGAATTTTTTTAAGATTTCTCAATTTTTACTGAAGTTACAGCTCGCAAAGTTAGAAGGACGGACAGCTAGTCACCCGCACTTTAACTTGTCTCTTAATTCTTATCTTTTATATATATATAACGTTATAATTGACTCTATTAGTTTTAAGTGGTTCAAACATCTTTTAGGTGAAGAAATCTATTATACTCTGTAACAGCAGGTGTACCGGTATGGTGGAAACCTCCTTCGATTTGACACCCACGACTGTATGATGGAGTCAAGGTTGCCTTTCTGCACGAAGGATCCACAACTGGTGTGCCCGTACGATGTAGTTCCAAAGAAGAAGAGATTGGGAAATACTGGTGCAAATACCTTTTTTTTTAAATGCGCATAAACTTCCAATCATATATGAAAATAGATAACCACGGCTTTAGTCACATGAAACATTGAATATATTTCTTTTTGGGTACATAAAATTTCCTCACTTGCTCATATGTTGAGGATTTTCCCTACCGCCTCGTACAATTTTCCACTCTTATGTTCTGGAAATATCAGACACCCATTTAGCACTATGCCAGCCATCTTCGTGTACAAGTGAAAAAACTTAATGGGAAATAAAGAGAGACCCGAACCGTTGCCATCCCAAAACTCTTAACATATTAGGCAAACACTGTTCTGACGCCTGTTGACCGTTTTTCCTGTTGCTTGCGTTGGCCACCCACTGTGACTAGGTTTCCTGCCATTAATTAAAATAATTACTACATGTCTAATAATAATTTGCACAAGCTTCTGACAATACTCTTTAACTTGTTGTTGTTTATTTGCCTTTTTGGTAATGCTATAGCTACATATATACCCGGAAAAGTTAAAACTTAATTTTTTAAACCATATATTGTTTAAGAGTTTTAAACATTATGATGCTCAATTTTTATTACCAGTAGAACCGCGCGCCAGTCGTTTCTTCTTTTCGCTACGTGGCGCCAATTGGATATTCCAAGCGAAGCCATGTCCTCCTCCACCTGGTCCTTCCAACGGAGTGGAGGTCCTCCTCTTCCTCTGCTCCCCCGGCGGGTACTGCGTCGAATACTTTCAAAGCTGGAGTATTTACGTCCATTCGGACAACATGACCTAGCCAGCGTAGCCGCTGTCTCTTTCACGATATTCCTGAATTTTTTTAAGAAAAAGTACGCGATTGAATATTTCGAAATTCTTTGACCGTAATATGGTATATTTTCAGCTACATTTTAAGATTTTTTTTTATAAAAATGTTGAAGAATAACGGAGTTATGGGCTGTCTGCGGAAGTGCCAAAAAACAAAAGTGTTCCAACTGCTCGCGTGATTCCGGCCGAATGAGTTCCTGAAGTTTATTAAACTTAAAGATATTTCCTACACAATGAGATCTTTGAAAAATATCAAAAATTAACAAAATGACGTATATTTGAAAAAAAAAAATCGTTTTGGTCGTTTTCTTAATGCCAAATTGACAATTTGCAACCAATCAAAGAGATCGTAAGTAATTGCAAAGTAAATGTATTAAAAAATATTTTGTTTTTATTGGAAGTCGATCGGTTAATTTCTCGTTGAGTTATGATGCCAGCAATTGTCGAGAAAAACGCGTTTAAATTTTCACTTATAATAGGTTGCCAAAAAAGTCTTGCGGTATTTTCGCTAGTTGGCGCTGAAAGCGCGTAGTTCTAGTTTAATTCGTCGCATCGGGTCATGCTATACATACCTTTTTGGACAGCTCATTTCACGCGCTAACACGTGTTTGATTGATTGTCGTTTCTTTTAAGTCCTTCGTGAGTTATAGCGTCGCAAACATGGAGCAAAATAAAAAGAAAATTCGGCATATTTTACAGTACTACTACGATAAAGGCAAAAATGCATCTCAAGCCGCCTATAAAATTTGTGCAGTTTGTGGACCCGATACAGTTTCCATTTCCACCGCACAACGCTGGTTTCAACGTTTTCGTTCTGGTGTAGAGGTGGTCGAAGATGCGGCACGCTCCGGAAGGCCTCTCGTCGAAAATTGC
The DNA here is from genome assembly GCF_016617805.1 of Bactrocera tryoni. Classification (NCBI taxonomy): domain Eukaryota; kingdom Metazoa; phylum Arthropoda; class Insecta; order Diptera; family Tephritidae; genus Bactrocera; species Bactrocera tryoni. Next base: position 33,134,993 of record NC_052499.1, on the reverse strand, counting down.
GATAAAATCGCTGAATTGGTCGAAAGAGACCGGCATACGAGTAGTAGCAGCCGTAGCATCGGTCAAGAGCTGGGCATGAGTCATCAAAAATTCATTTCAATTTTAATAAAAAAAAAATTAATAAAAATATTGCAAGATTTTTTTGACAACCCATTATATGTATGCACCTCCGAGCGGTCGCTCCTTACAATGCTGCCATCCAAAAACTATTCAGAAACTTCAATTTTAAAGAGGAATGTTTATTATCATTCGAAAGAACATTCTTGGCATTTGTTTCTTGAAGATTATCTCTTTCGAATGTTGGTCGCGGTTAAGTCTTAGATGGTTCAGTCGTTAAGTCCAATTTGCGAAGGCTCATTCGAGCATTTCGAGTGGTAACTGACAAATGACACGAGTATTGTTTTGCTCCAAGGGAATTGTCCGCATAGACTTTAGACTTTACATATCCCCACAAGAAAAAGTCTGACGATGTGAAATCACATCATCTTGTAGGCGATTCGACCGGCCCAAACCTCACCTAGGGGAGTAACGTCGTCTTGTTAAAACCAAATATCGACAAGATCACGAGCTACACCGTCAAGCATCAAATAGTCAATTATTATGGCGCGATAACGGTCGTCATTGGCGATTACGTTCTCACAGGTATCATTTTTGAAGAAATATGAACCAACAATTCCACCGGCACACAAACCACACCAAACCTTTGTTTTATCTGGATAAAATGACAGCATTCGTCACAAATGCGAAAATTTGTCTTGCTTACATACTCATTGAGCCAGAAATGGACGTCACCGCTAAGCAAAATTTGGCTTTAAAATAATATCCCTACGTAAAATGGGCGAAGTCGTTCCATACGTCAGTTCTAGTTGCTGCAAACAGCGGCTACTTTCCGCGGTGTTCGTGTACACACTCAGCTACGACTTATATATTTTATTCACTGCGTGCTGGACGTGGTTTATTTGGTTGAATGTTATCCAGTAATGAATGCTTGATCTCAAGATGGGTGATGGTGTTGTGAAGTACGCTTAGTAGACCATAAGTTAAGTGAAGCACGAGAAAACCATTCCTTAAAAAACGTAAATTTTTGTAATAAAGTCTAACGATTTGTAAACTTTGTAAACGTTGTTTAGGAGTAAGTCTTTCAATGATGAAATGCCAAACAATGCTGAACAGAAATAACCTGGCACGACTCATACATGGTCTCATAATAATTGGATCATCCGTTAGTAGATCTTTGTTATAAAACAATATTATAAAAATATAAGGAAATTCAATTCCTACCCACAATAACGTGGTTTCTTTTTTCTTGTGTAGAGATGAAGGCTCCTTTTCTGACACGATTTTATTTTCATTTGCAGTGTGCCACACTAGGAATTCTTATTATTTTTAGACGTAAACTTGGTGAAATAACAGTAAAATGTATGTTAAAATATTCCAAACTGATGCCAAATATGAATAAAATGGCTGAGATAGTTAAGATGTACCTGTTTTTTGAAAATATTGCTAGTCTAGATAAAAACATCAGAAATAATTCTTTTAGTGAACTGGTAATAACCAAAAATTTATTTTTTGAGAAATCACAAAAGAAGTGACAAAGTAAATAGAAAAGAATTTAATGTAGCCAATTTTAATAAAGTAAAATTAAACAATTCAACTGATAATAAATGCTATGTAAACATAAAATATATTTATTTATTTATTTATTTATAATAATTCATATAACAAAAAAGAGTTTTGTTATATAAATACATAAAACGTAATTATAACTAAGTGAAAAATTCTATTTGCTATTTGGTTTTTAAGAATCTATATACAATCATAACGTTTTTTTCTGAAGGTTCACTTAGTAGTTTTATGAGATCAATGTTGCCAGAGTTGTGGGCTGTTGAGTGAAGCATCGGAGAGAGTGTGAGTAAGTGTTTGATAGAAGCGGTGTCATCGCAAAAGGGGCAAATGGATGGGCTTTTACCCGATAGTAAGTGGGCGTGTGTTACGATAGTGTGTCCAATCCTTAATCGAATATATGTCTTCATTGCGCTAGTTGGAACTGTTGACGAGTAGATTATACGATTTCTGGCTGGGTTTATGACCCCGTAGTGACATAAAATATATATCAAATAAGCATAGAGTATTTTAATTTCTCTATCTGTGGTAAAGGCTCCCTTGGGAAGCTTTTCAACACAAAAGTGCCTATTATACAAAATGCTTGATAAAACATGCAGTATATATGTATATGTATGTGAAACTATTGCAATACTATTCTTTCTCACTCATATAGAAAATTTGTATATATGTATTTTCGTATGTTAAGTACATTTTTAGGTCAACTTTGATGCGCGTTTGGAAGCCTGCGGCTAAGGGCTACTACAAATGTATGCTTAACTCTGCCTCGGGGTTGAGCAAGAGACAGCAACGAAGTTACACCACTGAAACGCCTTTCATAATAAATTATGTGTGTTATTACAACAAATTAACAAAAAAGGAGAAGTATTTTTGCTATTGGTTTAAGAAGCATCTGCTTCGCTGTGAGCAATAATAAATCTCCGTTTCAGCTGAAAAAGCATTTCATAATATTTTTTCTGCCTTTGGATTTTGTTAAACCCTGTACAGCTTCTATTATATATAGTAAAAATATAAGTTAACGTTGTTAACGGTTTTTTTTAGCTTTGAAATCTATTTTTTAGAAATTTTTTGTAGATACGAAATAACTCAATACTTTCTATATTTGCTAGTCAAGATGCACTTGATTACATGATTGAGTAAAATTTAAGACATTTTCCTTATACTTCGAAGTCTTGTGAGAACGTATGCATATGATCAAACATTTTTGATACAAAATATTTTAAGTTCATTTTACTTTGTAATATTCATCCACTGACATTTTAAATTTACTGTTGCCTTAGAACATGCATGTCAAGGTCGGTGGGCACTTTTCACCCCATGTAAATTTCGGCAATGAGTATATGTATATTTGTACGTGATTGAAAATATTCTTTAAAAACTAAGTTTCTTTTAATTAAAGTTAGTAGCCAATGAATTGGAAGTTAATACTTATACGTCAGCCTTGCTCAAGGGTAAACAAGTATGTGAGGAAGCTGACTCACATAATGCAAAATTTCTTACACTAGGATATATACACATGCTTTGCGAATTTGCGAGCAGAAGTGGCAATATGTGGAATATTAAAATATATTTATGTACGAGTATATGCATAGATGTTTAAGTTGCTATAATGATGCAGCCATTCACAAGGGTAAATTTACACATATACAAAAAATATATTAAATTCCATTTTAGGAATAAAATGTTCCTGTTTCATTACACTGTTGGTTAGGTTGACCAGTGAAAGTGCTATTATATTTAGTTAATCCTATTTTTTATTCAATCTCCTGTAAAGCGAAAAAGGTTGAAATCTGGTTAACTGTCTGTCTTTCCGTCCGTCCATTCGTGCAAGCTGTAACTTGAGTAAAAATTGAGATATCATGAAACCTGAGACGGGAGTTCCTTAGTACAAAGAAAATTTCGAGTTCGTAGATGGGCGTAATCGGATCACTGAATAACAGCTTAATAGGAACACCGCGCACTTTTTGGAAAATTACATATCTCAGGACCCGCCCAACCGATTTCAACAAAGCTTTGTACCTCTCTTCTTTTAGTATCTTGTTTTTTTCGAATATCTGGGTGACTTTACTTTATATAATTGGTTTTACACCTTAAAGTATTTCCCTGGCTTTGATTCTTGCAAGTTGCAAAGTGTTCGGTTGCATCTGAACTTATCCCTTTCTTACTTGTTATTATTTTCATCAGTTGAAGAGGAGAAGGCCGTCCAGAACGAGGCATGACCTAAATGATATTTCTGTGGATATGCGTTTACTGTTAAGTTCGAAAATTAAAATCATAATATAATATTTTTCACAAGAATACAAAATAGCTTTATTATATCATTTTCCAATTTGTAATTTTATCGTCCACAATAATCTTATTAAAATGTAGGCTTTTTCAATTTGCCTATGTTGAAAGTATCATCGCGCTTACTCCCCATTTATTTAACAGTTCTTCACCAGCCACTTAAAGTGTGGAACTCTCCCTATTTAAGATACATTTACAGTTGTGTCTTTGTGTCAGTGTACGCATAAACCGCTCATTTCCGAGCAATACACACTTTTGCTTTTCAATTAAATTCACTTGTAATTTCTGCCCGGCTTCTGCTTAAAGCAGTTACACCATCATTGACTTTGCCGCACTGTTTTGCTAATTGTTTCATATCTTTTGTGTTTGCTTTTTACTTAACTGAACTTTGTTACCATTTTTCACTGTGGCTGCACTCCTTCATGGTAGCTTAAACAGATTTTCATTGAAACTATACTGCATTTTTTTTCATATTTGTTGTTTCCTGCCTTCTCGTTGCGTGTTGTTCCGTAGATGTGTTTTGAGAAAATATCTAGTTATGTCATCATTCAAAATTGATGAACAACTTTCCACTTCATTAAGTGCAACACTTAGTGACAGAGACAACAAAGCAGACAATACATTATTGTTCATCCAGTTCGAAGGGTAAGGGAAGCTAACAACAATGTCAACAAATTTAAAAACACTCTCACTACTTTAAATGTAGCAAATCGTTGAGAATACTAGTAATTTGAAACGTTCTTAGTGATTTATGAACAATCCTCGTCGGTAAATATTTAACATAGAATTTATATTTCGTCATCGTCTGAAATCAAGAGTTCAAATTATTCATTTTATATTGTTACAATATGTTGATATATAATTAATAATAATGTTTATGTTGACAAATACCAGAAGGCCGATAACTGACGTAAATTGGCATATCGGTCAATCTGTGGATGTTAGGATTAAAAATAGGGATGAATTTTTTTCTTTCAATACTGATACTACTCTTAATTAAAATGTATACAATAATTTCGTATATCACTTTATCTTGCAAGAATATTGAAAGTTCGGTTACACCTGAACTTTGACATTCCTTACTTGTTTCCGTTTGGATTAAATTATTTTTTATAATTATGTATGCCAGCGCTTTATTTACCGGTCTGGTACTGCATTGCTCCGATACGCAATATTTAATTTGAAATATGCTGAAGCAACAGAATTAACATTAATCAATATAACCCACATACTTGTACATAATATATGTGCGTTAACAAAACAAATTAAAATACATAGGATGCAATGTAATTAATATTTAAGGTATTTAAAATGTATTTAAATGTATTATGATCCAACTTTTATGTATGTGAGTACGCAGCATATAAACCAACAATTTCTCTCACCATTTTTACTAGGTTAGTCGGCTAGCAGTACTGCATTGGTTACGCCAATAAATCACTTATACGTAGAGGTTGCCATGACTAAACCAATAGACACACAGTTCTTGAGCATCGTTGTTGCCAGATATTTTTCCATTACATCATGTTTGTACAAAATGTTTCACGTAATGTTAGGTTATGAAAATTAAATATTTTAGTATGTATAAACATATATAAATAAAAACAACTACTAATTTAAAAATAAAGTAAAATTTAATTTAATTTTTACTAAAATATGACGATTATAATTTATATTAGAATGGTATTTTAATTAAATTAAGATTTCATGAATTCAGCTACAAAACGATCAATTAATGTTTGGGTGAATACCTCACAACATTCTGTGTACTCTATGTTTCAAATGTTGAATCTATGCAATAGTTTACACGTTCATTTGCACAAATGAAAAAAAAGTTAGGGAAATCACATTTATTTACGTCATGAACGAAATTTTTCTTAACAAATCAATTATTGCTAAATATATGTATAATTGTATAAATCAATTTTCTAAATAAATTACAAGTTTGATCTCTTGTTGACATTTCGTAAAAATTTTAAGACAATTGGATAACTAAAATCGATGTTATCGATCAAAGAGTGACAGCAGCTTTTGGTCATCGGTCGTAAAATGCAAAAAGTAAATATTAAATTTTGTTTTAAACTTAGGAAAACGTTTACTGAAACATTTCAAATGATGAAAAAAGTTTATGGTGATCAGTGTCAATCCCGTGGTAATGTGCATGAGTGATTTAAGCGATTCCAAGAAGGTCGTGAGGACCTCTGTGACGATCAGAAGTCGGTCGTCTTCAGAAGTCAAAAATAATGACAATGCTGATTTGTTTTTACGATTCCGAGGGTAGTGTACACCAAGAGTTCGTCTTATCAGGCCAAACGATTAATGCTGTGTTTTACTTGTACCTTGGTGTTATGAAGCGTCTTTTGTCACGCATTCGTCGCGCTCGACCACAATAACGGTGAGGCAGGTTGCTGGCGCCTGTTGCACGATAATGCGCCGTGTCATCGGTCGACGCTTGTCACTGATTTTTTGACAAAAAACCCTATATTAACCATTAATCACTCACCCTACTCACCTGATCTGGCACCCTGTGATTTTTACCTATTTGGAAAACTTCATTTGCCCATGAAAGGTCACTGGTTTCAGGGCATTTCAGCTATCCTAAAGGCGGCAACCGATATTCTCAAGAGCATTCCGAAAAATGACCTTAAACACTCATTTGAAATGCTAATTGACCGGGCTAAACGCTGTATCGAAGCACAAGGAACTGCTTTGAATAAAAAATATAACTTTTGAAAAATATTAATTTTTTGTTGTTTTTTTTAACAGTCCTGTATCTTTTGCGGCAGACCTAGTATGTACGTTCATAGTCAAAGTTTTTTGAGTTTTGTGATTTCCAATATACTCACAAAGGGGAGTTGTATCGAATTTGGAAGGAAGCTAATACTTCCACGTATTTATTGGTTATTCATTGGTTTGGAAAACCACAAAATAAAACATTTAAGTTGAAGTTCGTGAGAAATAAATAAATGGGTGGTTTTAAAAAAAAAATGAGATTATCTCTTTTACTTTTATTTAGTAAAATTCATGACTTTAGGCGAATAATGCTTCAAGATATAGAAATCTGCTGTAAATGTTTCGCACATTTAGGTATCAGCGTTATATAAATATTTAGTTTAGGTTACCTCGTCTGTTCTTCACAATTTTATACTTACTTATTTATGACTAATTAAGACTCCAACACGCATATCTTTTATAATTCCACTAACCAAAATACAGCAAATTATGTTCATCATACGCCATGTGATACTTAATTGTCAACAGCGATTTGTTGCGCAGCGAGCTTCTGCATTTGATGCAAATATAAATCAGTTAATAGAAGTATTTATAATGACTAAGATATTAAAGATTCTAATATTTCGAAACGTTTAGAAGGCAAAATATTATCTAAAGATATACTTGGGAAAAGTTTACATGGTTTAAAGTATTTTACATACTTTCTGCTTTCTTTAATTAATTTAATTCATTCATCACTGTCTTCACCAAACAACGTTGCTAATATAGACTATAAATCAAGAGTTTGGCATATGGTCAAACATTCACTACGAATGTTCGCATAAATCATTTGTTGATTCGATGCCATAGCTGATGGTTGTTAAAATTAGATTGTAAAGCTGTAGACTAACCGGCTATGAATGACTTTTAAAAGTGGTTATGAGGATGTGATTGAAAAGGGCATTAAAGCTAGCGGCGAGTGGTGGTAATGGCATAATGCGATGTTTTCAACTTTATCAAATCCCAAAACTCAGGACATAAAGTTGGCATACGATAGTGTTATGCTTTCAGATAGCACTAAAATATTTGTGACATCTTAAGCTTTACGCTTTGAATACTAAATGCTTCTTCGATCCTCAGAATACTTTTAAAAATTTAATATTTATAATTTTAAGAGGTCATAAGTTTTTGAGAGAAAGGCCAGCTTTTTAGATGCCAAAATAAGAGACAATTCAGCAGTAAATAAAACCAAGCTAATTATAATCATATATCACCTTAAAATATTACTGCACAAAGAAGAATTACTCACAAAAACGACACATTTACACTTAGAAAAAAATGCTTTACTTAGTATGTTTTGTATGTTTAACAAAAATTACATAATGAAATTCATGGCCTATTAACTTTAAATTCATGACAATTACAAATAAAACGGTTAAGCACATTTATTAAAATTTTCATGTATAGACATAAAATAAGGTTGTTTTTAAGGTCTTAATTAAAGTTTATATCAAATCTACCATTGAAAGATTACGATTACGTAAAATATTAAGTATACGGTTAATAACGTGTCTTGAATATGAAAATATGCGTGTAGCGCATGTGTCTAAATTTAATCTGTGGAAGTGCGCACATTGTGTGTTATCACAAAGTGTATACCCCATAATGCATAGTGATTACCTAAAGACAATATTACATAATAACCAAGTGACTAAATAATTTAATAGTTGTCACGGATATTATAATTTGTACACCTAACGTATGTTCGTATCATCTTAAACCAATAGATATAGATAAAGGGATAAATTTATGGTCGTCAGTCAATTTGTGCGGAACAAATCGTGCACACATCTTTCGTAAGCCCAAATGTTCGATAAAAATGCGATAAATCGATGTTCTGGAGATGTTCAATTCCATTTCAAAGAATTTCAATGATGATTTCGGCTGACTTTTTATGAATTCACGCACAGTTTCGATGGAATTTCCGTTGATGATGGATTTTGATTGACCCACATGTTGATCGTCATTTATGTCCTCACGACCATTTTGAAAACGTTGAAACCAATCGTGTACTCTGCTATGGTATAGGCAATCATCGCCATGAAGTTCTTTCATCAATTGAAATATTTCGGTAAGAGTTTTACCAATTTTAAAACAAAATTTAATGTTGGCTCTTTGTTCGAAGCTCATTTTCGCACCGATAGCACAAACATACTGGCACTTGAAATGCTATAACTTCAATTCAATCAAATGTCATGAAATCTCACTGGACAATCGATAAAGAAAGCAAATTCTAACGCACCAGTCGACATATAGATAGTGGTATCAGGGGGAGCTAGATTTCATTTTATTAGACATTTTCCTGTTTACTTTGGAACTTTCCTTGTATATATATACATGATCAGAATGACGAGAAAAGTTTAAATCCGGTGGACTGTCTGTCTGTCCGTTCGTCAGTCCGTCTGCAAGCTATAACTTGAGTTGAGTAAAAATTGAGATATCTCGATGAGACTTGGTATGCAGGTTCCTTAGTACAAAAAATTTCGGGTTTGTAGATGCACACCTAGGGGAGAGCGTTTTGGTGTGTTTTGTTTTTGTTATTATTCAGCAGCCGTAGATATCGAATGAATCATTCATAGCATATTTAATTGTCATTCAAACTCTTGACTATTCTGTATTAATTGGTATCCATCTCCGAGTCGAGTGGGTACCGCCAAATGCAATGCTGTAACAAGAAAAGCAAAGCTTCCTCATAATAACGCATATAATGTTTATTTAGGAATAATTGTTATTTGGGTGGCCGTTATTTCACAAGATGATGGTGTTTTTGCAAACTCCGACTGTATTTCTGTATTTCCTAAAACTATGGACTTTAGTTAAACTGTGCATTCATGCAAGTGACTTATACATTATACGTTGTTTATGCGATGTGGTGTACCATGTGATTACTGAACATTTGATGCACAATTTTAAATGCGTAAAACTTTTAAAGGAATGCAAAAAATCATTAACACCTTCTTTGTAGAACAAAGCATTTAGTCTTAGAGTATCAACTTTAAAAAGTTGTTGATTAATTAACTGCAATAAAAGTAAAGTTTAATTACAAAAAATCAAAATATCGAATAAATGGGAATATTAAAAGCTTGTTTAACATGGATCTATTTTTAGTGAAAAAAATGGCGTGTGCAAAGAAAAAATTAAATGATACAATAAAAGGAATGTCAATCTGCCAAATATAGTCAATGAGTGCTTTTCCAAATTAGTACCAGTGAATATGAATTTTGTATTAAGGACAATATATGCAAAGTACATCCAACACAACTTTATTATTGTTAGTTAGACCACCACCCATCAATATATTTCAAGAAGTTTTACCCCAGAACTCTTTCTTACATGATCAATTTAGCATTCTTAGCATTAAATAAATAAAAACTGCAGCTATTGAAAATATATCTTAAGGCGTTTCAATATTCTACAGAAAATACACTAAAGTCGTAAAATCTGAAGAAAAATAAGACTGAAGAAACAATTTTTTCAAATGGTTAACTTAAAAAATGCATTATATCTGTTATTCTTCTAAATTACTACTGAGTTTTATCAACTGCTTTTGATTGTATGAGTTAAAAACAATTTTTAAATACTAAATATTATTACTATATATTGGATGCTGATATACTACATAAACGAACACATTCAGATATTTTATTACCATACGTCATTAATATTAAAATTTTACCTGTGGCGTTTTACACAGCAGGGGCGCTAGAATATAAATTTATTTACAAAATTGCTGACTTTTCTGTTTGCTGATTTTTACATATTAAGGTTGTTTAAGGGCTACCAACGCGTAATAATGAAAAATTTTATATAACCAGGTGGGCATCCGATGGGGGAGAAACCTGCATGTAGTCATGTACACAAACAAAAAGGCATCTACTGTAACGCGTGCGGAGCCCACGAAAAATCACTTTTCACTATTTACGGTCATAAGCAAACAAACAAAGATGGGATGTACTTTGTGAATACTAATTTTCTGCAATTTTGCTTTCAGCAGACTTTTGCAGCGATGTAAAGTACACACCTATGTATAAAAAGTTAAGCGGCAAAAACATATTTAGGAAATGTACCTAATTATCAGAAAAAAATATCAAATAACGTCGTGTAAAGGTATATTGATGCTTATTTGATGCCTACCTTCATTAAAAAATTTTAAGGCGACCTCGTCCTGTCCTTTATATGCTAAGAAAGTACAATTATATATATATTTAAAAAGTCATGGCGCATTTTACTCTAGCTTTTAATGCCAGTCGGAAGTGAGCTATTATCGAATCGTTTGGACCCGCAAAGTCTTTATGTGGAGCTACCTATACTAGAGTCATATTTAGAAATAATTTGGCTCTGAAATGAATAATATTGTGCTTATAATGGAAATGAAAAACATAGAAGCCAGTACCCTGCAGGCTGCTGTTGCAATAAAATGTTCTCAAGTTTATAAGCTCAAAGGTAAAGAAAGCAGCATAGGCAACAAGTGCAGCCGCAGATACCTTATTTTACTCCAGCCGCGTTTGGCAATGAAAAATAAAACAATTTTGTCCCATACGAAGTGCGTTTTTAGTTTCTCGCTGATATTTTCCTTTTTTCATTTTATATTTGAATGATGAAGTCATTCACCGAAGCTATAATATTCGTTATAAGAACTTTAAACAACTGATATTAGCATGCCATTCTTACAAGCTATAATTCAATAACGAATAAGGAAGAGTGGGGAGAATAGAAAATAGTGATGGGAAGTGTTGCCATATAACTATTTTAATGGACCTCCGAAGTATCCTTATGGTTATTTCAAACTTCGTGACGAATTGAATATACCCCATTCAAGGTATAAACATGAAACATAATAATGTAACCATTATTCTAATTGTTGTTATTGGAGCGCTTAGTAGTCCACTAGTCGCGATTAATCGGATTAACAGAATAAAGCAGTATTCCTAAAATAATATTCGGTTTTCAGTATTCGGATCTTATCTGGTTAACCGTTCGTTGTCGACTATTCGAATAGTAAACGTTCAACTTCTACAATATTTCCACAATTCAAAAGCGACCCTTCTTGATTACGTCCACTGGTGCGTTAAAATCTGCTATCATTTTCGATTGTCCAGTGAGAATGACATTTCATTGATTGGAAGTGAAGCTATTGCATTTTAAGTGTCACTATGTTTGTGTTATCGGTGCGAAAATGAACTTCCTGAGGACATAATTGACGATCAACATGTGGGCTAATCAAAATTCGTGATCACCGGAAATTCCATCGAAACTGTGCATGAATTCATCAAAAATCAGTCGAAATCATCATTGAAATTCATGGAAATGGAATTGAACATCTCCAGCATACCGGCCAACGAGCTAAAACACTTGTTCAACATGCTTTTAGACCGTGCAAAAAGCTGCATTGAAGAAGGAGGAGACTATTTTGAATAAAATAAATTGGTTTTGCCGATAAAACCCAAATGGTTCTGTTTTTTTTAAGTCCTGTGTACTTTGGGATGCTCCTTTTATCATAAGAATGGCTACAGAGCGAATATTCGAATAATCGGTTTTCATGTTATTCGAATAACTTTGATGGCCTGGTTGCTATATCCAAATTTTCAAGAGGAGCTTCTTTGAGTACTAGAGTTGTTTGGGTTAAAATCATAATAATCGTGGTAATATCATACGATCATCAGATTTAGAGGCTTTACTACTTTTAAATAAAATTGATAAATTGAAAGCTTATTTGATATGAAATGAAAAGGTAATGGAGAATTATTCTTCAACAGAAATATATCCATACCAACTTCAGTTTTCATAAAATGTGATCCAATATAAAAGCACCTGTTCAAATACTCAGAAAACGACTCGTAAAAAATGCATACAAATAAATATAACGGGCTTTTTTAATAAGAGGTGCTACAAACGTTTCGGGATATTAATGAAATTCTTTATTTCTGTGAAAGTACATTCGATGCCATTATGTATGGAAAACGATTTTTTTGCATGGCCGCCATGGACAGGCTTTCAGAAGTCCAAACGTAGAACCCAATTTTTGGCGGTTTTCAAGCATAATATGCGGTTATCATTGTGCGGTAGCGATTCATATTCACAATAACTTGAACTTGATTATCACGGAAAAAGTACAGTCGGTACAATGACGCCGTCGTCCCATAAACCGCACCAAACCGTAATTTTTTCGCTATGCAAGGGTGACTCATGGAGTACGTGTGGATTGCTGCCTGATTAGTAACGCATAATTTTCCTACTGACAAAGTCATTCAGCCAGAAAGCGATGAGGCTACTGCTAAAGATGATTTTTCGATGAATATCCGGATCATTTTCAAGTTGGTGCTCAGCCGAATTCACGAAAATACGACGATTCTGGTGATCAAGCGACTTCAGTTCTTGTATCAATTTGATCTTGTAAGGATGTAGGCCAAGATCTTTTCGCAAAATTCTCCACAACGACTTCATAGCGATGCTCTAGGGGCAGCAATATTTTCGACACTACTGGCTCGGGAACATTTTTTGCTGTACCTGTAGATTAAAATTGTTCCACTAGACGCTCAATTGTTGATCAGATAGAACGATTATGAGGATTATAAACTGGACATAGCGCTCTTGAAGTTGAGGTAGCTGACTACAAATTTCGGAAGTAAATTTTTATAATTTCGGCTGGATCAGGATATACGATGCGTCTTATCTTACCAAATAGAAATGATAAAGAACGGAAAAAAATAAAATAAAAATGTTCGTATCGGTCTGCTTTTGTATCGTGCCTATTGAAAGACCTGATAGTTGTGTGCACTCATGTCTCCAACCCCACATTTTACAAATGAGTGTTTCAACGAAATCGCTTAGCGTAACCTTAGAAACATATTCGAAAGCGGTGAGAGCGGTAAAAAGGTCAAACCAAAATGCATGTACAAAAAGTATACAAAATTTTGCTACGTGACCTCTTACAAAATATCTCTCTAAAATATCTTTGTTTCTATTATTACATCCAAACACATTGTATGTAAGTGTATTGTATAATATATGTGTGTACTTTTTATTTGTATACGTATGTGTGAGATATTTAGTATCCGCCAATGAAGCTTCACTAAATTGATGTCTTAAGTGACTTCACCAATAAATTTAGACGTAAGAATGTATTTTCTGCATGCTTTGCGTTTTTGCTGAAGGAACATTGTAACTTTTTCTTCTTTCTTTACTGAGGTAGAGAGGTAGACAACGCTTACGCGGTTATAGCTGAGTTAACAACCACGCGCAAGTCGTTTTTTCTTTTTCACTGTTTGGCGTCAATTCGAGATATCAAGTGCATTCAGCTCCTTCTTCACTTGATGTCTCCAGCGGTGCCTCCGCAGCATATAACAGAACGGGAGCAATGACTGACTTTTAGAGTTTGGGCCTTATTGTTGTTGTTAATACTGATTCCAAGATAGACGAAATTATCTACGATTTCAAAGTTATGACTGTCGACAATGACGTGGGAACCAAGTGACGACTGATTGTTTGACGACAGGAGAGTGACCACTATGTCTCTGAACTGGATCCTCTGAAATTAAAAACCCAAACAGATTTCGTTGAAATAATGCCAAATCTAGTAAAGCAAGTCAAAAAAATAAGCAAAATAAAATTTTTAGACAAATTGGCTTTTTCTAAAAAAAAAACGATTTTTTACGAAAGTTTCGGCCTTAACTTGTTTGCAAAATAAGATATTTATCGACGAGAAAGCATCTTCGATTAATTACTAAAATATACATTTAGGACGCTCGTGTTAAAATATGAGACTAATCGGTTTAGCCGTTTTCGAGTAATGTTGGTCACCGACAGTGAAAGCACCATTTTCAAAAAAACGCCTTTAATGCTTGGAAAGGACTTTTAAGAACTCTGAAACGTCTTTTCAAATTTGCGTGTAAGTTCAAAACTATTTACAGGAACGATATGACGTTTTCTCTTTTTTTCACTCTATGTCTCTGGAATTCCACATTAGTGCACCTTTCCATTAGAGCTGCCTCTGTAACCATTGTCATTTGCAACAATTTGCTTTCATTACACGGATACTAATAAAGCAAAGAAAAAAAAAAACTTCAGTACCTAGAAAACGATTTGCATTCCATTTCGAATTCCGTTTCGCATTTTTGCCTTTTCTCGTTAGCAAAATGTTTACCAATTTCTCTTTTCTACGCAGTTTGCAGAAGACAGTACAGAACTTATGCACTCTGTTTTCTAATTTGCGCCACTGAATTACTTAATTCAATGTTTTGCGTGCAAATGACATCGGACCAAAATGTAGTACTATCTACAGGCGCCCAGAAGTAAAAAAATGTAAACTTGTATTAATACCTTTCTTGTAAGCCACAAGGAATAGTATAGTGTCGGGTAAAACTGAGGTAATGCAGAGTTGCACGCCAGTGAATAGTTATATAAAATACTTTATTTAATCAAGTTTGACAGTATCATCTTAGTTCGACAGTTGGGAAGAAACTTGTAAATTTATTAATAATTGCTCCGATCTTAATAACTGACTAACGCAGCATAAATACAATGGTTGCCGGCATAAGATATAGTACTACAATTTCGCAGGTGATTGCAGTAGCCAGGGGCGCATGTGGGTAAAACATATTGAGAAAGTAGGTATGGTCCCGCCCTATAACAACTTTAATGTACATATCTCCTAAACCACTCAAGCTACAACAATCAAATACTATAACAACTCCTACTGACAGTGAAAATGGATGAAATATAATGAAATTAATGGGTTGTCAAAAAAGTCTCGCGGTATTTTTTATTGAATTTTTTTTTATTGAAATTGAAATGAATTTTTGATGACTCATGCCCAGCTCTTGACCGATGCTACGGCTGCTACTACTCGTATGCCGGTCTCTTTCGACCAATTCAGCGATTTTATCGCAAATTCCGACGACAGGCCTTCCGGAGGGTGGCGCATCTTCGACCACCTCTACACCAGAACGAAAACGTTAAAACCATCGTTGTGCGGTGGAAATGGAAACTGTATCGGGTCCATAAACTGCACAAATTTAATTGGCGGCTTGAGATGCATTTTTGCCTTTATCGTAGTAGTACTGTATAATATGCCGTATTTTCTTTTTATTTTGCTCCATGTTTGCGATGCTTTAACTCACGAACGACTTAAAAGAAACGGCAATCAATCAAACACGTTTTAGCGCTTGAAATGAGCTTTCCATAAAGGTATAGCATGACCCGATGCGATGAATAAAACTAGAACTACGCGCTTTCAGCGCCAACTAGGGAAAATACCGCAAGACTTTTTTGACAACCTATTATCTCTCCTTCCCCATATAAAAGTACGGTTAAAAACTATTAAAAGCGCCTATGAATCAATAACGAATAACGCCAGAGACGTTAAGATTTATCTCCGAAATGCTATGAGAAAACTGTATAGGAGCTGATGTAAAAATTGAACTATGGGCTTGGCACCGCCCACTTTTTCATGAAATCACATATCTCGGGAATCGGATCAATATTTCCTTTGAGCCGCCTTATACCTAATATAAACTTCCTGGTGACTTTATGCTGGATATAAAATTTGAATTATCTCAATGAAAATGAGAGAGCGTATTTTACTCATAATAGTGTATCTTTGTGGTTAAAGTAAATAAAATTGTGCAAGAACTTGACCTTGCCCCTATATAACTATTATCAGGATTTTCGAATATTCCGCTGACTTTACTCCATGAGATAGGTGATGGTATTTAAGGAACCTTAATGAATCCCAGGGAACATATTTGTGGTATGTGGCATGATAATAGTTAATAGATAATATCGAGTCGATACTGCCCCAACTCCCATATAATACATTTAATGACATTCGTTTTTCTAATAAACTTTATGCCGAATATGCCGGTCAGCGTATGAGTTATATATAGTATATGTGAGTATTTATTAAATTACTTGTATTTCGATTCGACTATGTCTTAACATACTATATTTTGTACAACTTCATGTATTAATTAAAATGAGGTTAAGCGATTCTATTAGCATGCCTCCGATTCTAAGACTACATTTTAATGTTTCCCGATGAAAGTAAGTATTAATTACTCTGAATAAATGAGATTCTTTAGAAACTAATAAAAAAATTTCCTGCAGAGTGCTTTCGAAAGCAATTTAGGCTATTTGTAGAAATTCACTGGGAAGAGAAGAAGCTTCTTTAATACGGAATGCTACTATGAAAGCAGTCCGTGCAAAAATATAGTTACATAGGTATTGAGGATATATTTATACTCTATTTAAAAATCGAAAAGTGGTTTTAGGCGTATCGAGATAGGAGCAAACTTAGTGATAATGTTTTTTTCATTGTTATTGAATTTTTCAAGGAAAATATTTCTCAAATAAATTCTTTAAAATTTCCATGAGTTCTGATAATTTACTATTTTAATAGGCTTCTTTTTAAAACTTTCTTTCAATGCATATTCATCATATTCTTTGAACCTTATGATTTACGACAGAATAGTATGATAATAATAAATTTTTGGTCACATTGTTGCCAACACGAAAACCAAACAACAAACTCCGCGCAAAAATGTGTCATCAATATGACTGTTTTACGACAATTTAACATACACTTAGCCAAATTTCGTAGTGGCATCTCATACCCATTGCATAAAATGGCATGAAGCGTTGCCAAAGTTTTTTATACATAAATATTCAATTACATTCCGGCAAAGATGTTTTATTAGACAACTTAAGTCGTAGACAATTATATATGGTCCATGTTAGTGGCAGCCTACACACAGCAGCTTTACCGTAAATCAGTATTGCTTTCATTGACTTATTTATTTGTAGAACTTCTCTAGAGTATTGGATTGAACAATGGGATCGGCACTATCTATATTTCGGTTAAAACCTCGACTCATTTCAACTAAATATACGAGTAGTTCCACCCGATGAGCAAAAATACTTAAAATCAGATTACCGAATATGTGGTTCCTACGGAGAACATTTTATTGAATATCGGTTGTCTGGTAGATACGTTAGTGAAATTCGGAGCAAAACCTGCAAACAGTAAGTGCTTAATCAAAAACGTTAAGAAATAATAAAATTCCAATTTTCATTACTGAAAAAAATTTAAACAGAAATGTCACTTTCAGTAACTATGTGCGGGTAAATTTCCAGTATCTTGCCTTTGCAGCATGGTACAATTTTCACAATACCATTTTCAGAGGCGGACTAGAGATAGTGTTGGCTTAGCTATTGAAACAGCCGGGGGCATTGCAGGGATGTGTTTAAAGATGTTGTTGCATTTACACCGAAGTTTGGTGTTCGTTTTGCTTTCATTTCGAACATAAAGGGTTTATGGTGCGGCAAGTTTGTCGTGCAATTACACTGTATCCATAAATTTTGTTGTGCACGTATGTATGTGATTTTTCATGCATACACATGTGCATATTTGCATATGCAAATGTTTTTATTGAGTTTGTGTTTTAATGAGCGCAAAATTAAGTATTTCACACTCGTTGATAATTTATTTGCGAACAGCAAGAAGGGGTGTTTATATCGCTTGACAGTTTTACCATTTTTCGACGTGCGCCCAATGCTTACGTGTTTCCACAAATTCGTTTGTATCTTAGTTGTACATAGAACTCTAAAATTGAACTGGAAAAATTCCAAAATCATTTTATCCAACCAAATTCTGATATAAAACTCAGATTAAGCGCTTTGTGAACCAGGCATTTGACTCAAATGCTTTAAGGTGCTATACCAGTGTAACCCATGAAAAATTAAGCGATTTTCATGAATTGTTTTAAAAGAAAGTACTTGATCGAATGTTTCGAAGTTCTTTGGTCATAATAAGGCATATTCTCAGCTATATTTTAAGATTTTTCCTCTAAAAAAGTATTGAAAAAGAACGGGGGTATGAGCTGTCTTCGGAGGTGCCAAAAAAAATTCGCCAACTGTTGACATGAGTCCGGCCGCATGAGTAGCTGGAACAAAAAAATTAAAAGGTTATTAAAGCTGAAGGTATTTTCTATATACTGGCCTGCGATTTTTGAAAAATATCGAAAATCAACAAAATGGTGTAGTTCTAAAAAGTCGTTTTTTATAGATAAAAAATGGTAGTTTTTTAATGTAAAATTAACAATTTTCAACCAATCAAAAAGAAGGTTTTTGTATTATAAATATATTCAAAAATACTCGGCTTCAGCGGTCAATTTCTTATTCAGTTATGATGTCAGCAATTTTCAAGAATGTCGTTTCGAGACACGCGCGTTTAAAGTTTCAACTAATAAAAAAAACATAGATTTTTGAAAGTGTCACATTGGCATAGCCCCTTAATAAAATTACGAGTTTCTTATTAATAGAGGCAGCCATCTAATACAATATCAATTAATAGGACATTTTTAGGCGAACTTAATGCGAGCTGCTAAGTCAAGCATTTAAGAAAAAATTTTGTGTTCCAGGTATTTTATGTCCTTTAGTTATAAGGTAGTGTGAAAACTGGTTGAATTATTTAAGTGTTAGCAAAAATGGCACACATCCAGTAAATACAGAAATATTTCAGTTACTCAGAATATATATATAATCTATATACATGTATATATTATTTTTCAAATATGGCAACTGAAATAGTATTATATGAATATAGTACAGCCAACAATTTCGGATTGAAAAGGTTGGAGCTTGAGTTTTGGAAAATCGCGTTATATATACTATTTGGATAAACAATATGCGTCATAAAAATTCGAGCTCCAGTATTTTATTGCAACTTAACCGAATCGACAGCTGGGTGAGATTCCATATCTTTCAGCTTCCCAAGCTCAAGCTCTTCTGCAGATGGGCGGAAGACAGATATAATACAAACAGTTATAGTGTTATATATATTTTTTTTTTCTCAATTTACATATATTTAAGAATACATACAGAAAATTTTATATCATTCTGTTGAATATTTTCGTATTTACACGAATTTCAGAGTGCTTGGAAGTACAAGGCCGGAGCAACAACACGTTTTTCTCAAAGCCGAGGACCTACATTACGCGAAAAATGGTTAAACCGATTATTCTCAAATTATAACCCGAGCTTTTTAAATACAGCTTTCATATTTAATTAAAAATATAATAAGTATTAAAAATCTCATATATATTTTTTCGCACCGAAAATTTTTTAAACAATTTAAGTCTGAAATTTTGATAAAAAATCGATTTTTTTTCTTGAAAAACAGTCATTTCGTAAAGAAAGATCTTGCTTATTCCTTCTACATACTTACTTGATTTAACTTTACTTTAACGAAATCTGTTTGGTTTTTAGTTTCAGAGGAAACAGTTCAGAGATCACTGCAAAACGTCTTTTATGAGAGGAGCTCCCGAGAATCAGCTGTAGTTCCTTTCCAAATAAATATTTTTTAGAATAAGTCCAATACAGTTAAAGGACACCATAATGTATACAAATTTTTTTTTGACAAGATATATTCACGAAATTTGGTATATGTTATTCTCTAAGGCAACAATATAATCTCCGAAAAAATTTTTCAGATCGGTTAACTATAGCATATAGCTGCCATACAAAATGAACGATCGGAAACAAGTTCTTGTATGGCAAACTTTCACATTTGACAAGATATATTCACGAAATTTGGTATATGTTATTTTCTAATGTAATCTCCGAAGAAATTGTTCAGATCGGTTAACTATAGCGTAAACTGAACGATCGGAATCAAGTTCTTGTATGGACAACTCTCACATTTGACAAGATATATTCACGAAATTCGGTATATGTTATTTTTTAAGGCAACAATGTAATCTCTAAAAAACTTGTTTATAACGGATTACTATAGCATATAGCTTCCATACAAACTGAACACATAGTTACTAACAGAAATGCACCTGTGAAGGGTATTTAGCTTCGGTGCAACCGAAGTTATCGTTTTTTCTTGTTATCTTAAATCTTATTTTCCCTCATATTCTACATGATTTAGTTTTACTTTACTTTTCCTTTTATTTCTTTATTTTCGTTTTATTTTATATCACATTCTTGGAGTCTGTCAGTTGTTTACCAATTTTAATGATTTTTAATGAAGTTATGCAACGACAGCGAAGCGTAGCAGCAACAGTGTACAAATCGTGATAATTATCACGACATCTACAACAACAGGCACAGCAGCAACAAGTACAACTGAAGAGCTTATAATTTATTCGGTGGTATGGAAGCGGCGCTTGACAGATTATATAACCTTCCTCCATATATGGTGTTTCTTTACTCTTTGTCATAAAATTATAAACTATATTATATACTTTTTGCCATAAATATTTGTTTTATATTTTAGATTATTTCAAAAAGGGCAAATTATTAAAATAATTAAAAAAAAAATTAATGTTTGAAATCAATATATGCAATGCCTCATATAAGTTTATTATTATTTAAAGATTTATTGGTTCTTCAAAATTTTCAAGAGAACTCTAAAAATAATTCAAGCTAACAAACAAGTATATATTTATTTTAATTCTTAGTAAGCTTCTTAAGCATGGCAATGGGACCAATTGCAGTCAGCATTGCGGAAAGAGATTTCTAATAGCAATGGTAAAAACTATTGTATTATTATTCCCTATTGTTTACATTCCATCCTGCGATTCTCGATATTTATAATATGTAATATGTATATTTTGCTTAATTTATACTTTCTAGAAAACCCTCTTGTTGTTGCTAAAACATTCCTGAAGTATTTTGGAAGATTGCTGCCGGTTTGACAGTATTTCGCCGGATAAAAACTTGGGTCCGCTCCGATTATGTAGACTCAACCCAACAAAAGCGACAAAATTCTCTTTGTTACCTCTCAATCCAAGAAAACGTCATAGGAGGCGTTTTTACCAAATATTACTCATATGCTCTAGTTGAAAAATGTACTGATAGCATAAGAATAAACAGATATGCAAATGGATAGTGATAATCATCGGATTTCACTTTTTTCCTAGCTGTCAGGACAGCTTTTAATAAATGCATGTTAATTTATAACTTAATTGATTTGGGATATATAAAACATAAAACATACTACTAGGCGGCAATAACCCAATTTTAAAAACTTTTGAAGCCTTTTTTATTGCGATTCATTGTACCACATAATAGTGTTGAATCTGTATTTTCGGCTTACTTATGGCAATTTATACGTTTTCGATTAATGATGTTTCCGTTTGTGGCATTCGATTGCGAATCTTCTTCTTCTTACTTGTACCAAGTTTCATTGCATTACCCCACTGTTTACTAAAATTTCACTGACAGATGGACGGCCGGACGGGTTTAGTTAATCGGATTTAAGCTCTGCTTGTCATCTATATATGTATCACACTATCTACCTCGATTACTTTTAGGTGATATGTACACCAGTTAGGTGAACAAAGCCATTATACTTTGAAGCAAAGTGTTACAAGACTATAAAAGATTAAAATTCGACTATTAATAGTCAGAGATCTTACTGGCATCATTTGAATGTCGGACGGATCAATGAAAACCATTTTGAAAGATCATTTGGGACTAAGAAAAGTGAGAGCACGATTGGTTCCAAAACCACTCAATTTTTTTCGAATAACAGTGTTGCATTAACGTCCATGGACCAATGATTGCCGACAACCAGAATGTCATCAAAGATTTTATTACTGGCAACGACCCTTAGATCTACGATTACGATCCTGAAACCGACGAGCAGTCGACCGAATATCGTGGCAAAGGTGAGCCGAAATCGAAAAAACTACGTAAAAGCAGGTCAAAAAACAACCTAAAGTTTACTGTGTTCTGCTATAATCGAGGTGTGGTGCATTCCGAATTTCTTCCTAACAGCCAAACTGTAAACAAGGAACATTATTTTAGTTTTCTTAAATAAAGAATTTTGAAATTATGAATAAAATCTTACTATTTTTTTCTCAAAGTAGTGTTTATAAGACAAATATGGGACTAAGAATATACACTACAGATTTAATTTGCTTCTGATTCTAGAACTTTAAGCAATTTTACTTCTTTCTTTCTTTTTATACTCTCGCAACAATGTTGCAAACGAGAGTATTATAGTTTTGTTCACATAACGGTTGTTTGTAAGTCCTAAAACTAAAAGAGTCAGATATAGGGTTATATATACCAAAGTGATCAGGGCGACGAGTAGAGTCGAAATCCGGATGTCTGTCTGTCCGTCCGTCCGTCTGTCCGTCCGTCCGTGCAAGCTGTAACTTGAGTAAAAATTGAGATATCATGATGAAACTTGGTACACGTATTCTTGGCTCCATAAGAAGGTTAAGTTCGAAGATGGGCAAAATCGGCTCACTGCCACGCCCACAAAAATGGCGGAAACCGAAAACCTATAAAGTGTCATAACTAAGCCATAAATAAAGATATTAAAGTGAAATTTGGCACAAAGGATCGCATTAGGGAGGGACATATTTGGAAGTAATTTTTTGGAAAAGTGGCGTGGCCCCGCCCCCTACTAAGTTTTTTGTACATATCTCGAAACTACTATAGCTATGTCAACCAAACTCTATAGAGTCGTTTTCTTCAGGCATTTCCATATACAGTTCAAAAATGGAAGAAATCGGATAATAACCACGCCCACCTCCCATACAAAAGTTATGTTCAAAATCACTAAAAGTGCGTTAACGGACTAACAAAAAACGTCAGAAACACTAAATTTTACGGAAGAAGTGGCAGAAGGAAGCTGCACCCAGGCTTTTTTTAAAAATTGAAAATGGGCGTGGCGCCGCCCACTTATGGACCAAGAACCATATCTCAGGAGCTACTAGACCGATTTCAATGAAATTCGGTATATAATGTTTCCTTAACACCCTGATGACATGTACGAAATATGGGTGAAATCGGTTCACAACCACGCCTTCTTCCAATATAAAGCTATTTTGAATTCCATCTGATGCCTTCTCTGTATAATACGAGTATAAACATTAGGAACCAATGATGATAGCGGAATAAAACTTTACAAAAATACGGTATTTGAAAAATATGTAAATGACGTATTATGAAATCTCGATTATCACTTTACCATGCGAGAGTATAAAATGTTCGGTGACACCCGAACTTAGCCCTTCCTTACTTGTTCGATTTTAGTTTGTGCTACGACTCACTGCTTCGTCACTGTCACAGTTTCCAACTTCTAAACGTAATTTCTACCGCGGCTCAATTCTTTGCACAGTTCTTTTACAAACACTCCGCCAAATCGCTTTATGCAATCACACACAAAACCACTTATGTATTTGTTTTTACGTATATAAAATGCGTCTCTTCTTTTAGTTTTCTCAACGATTTGTGCGACCAACAAGGAAAAACCGCAGGCAGTCACTGTTCACTTTTTAGATTTCCAATTGTTTGCTTTATTCATAACGAAATTCATAGAAACATATCACTTAGTTTAGCCAAAAGTCATCAAATTAGCACCGAGCGTGGCTATGCTCGCCGTTACAATCAAAGAGAAAGAAAATATATGTATATTTAAAAGTCACCAAATTCACAATGCGTTCGTTACGCTGGATGTTGCAATTAGTAAAGAAATATCACTTAAACTCTACGAAATGTCACCTTAATCGGCACGGTGCGTTTTGCTACGCCCGGCCTTATACTCAGGAATAGAAAATACAAAAGACACTTAAATCGGAACACTGAGTAAGATTGCGCTTAGCGTTACAAACTGGAATGTCACTTAGGTCAGTTAAGATGAGTCCTACTCCGCTCTGCGTTATAATCAGGAATGAATATATAAAAATGAAAATTATGGACACTAAGCTTTACGATATAGCAAAGATAACCCAATTAAATTAGAGAAATTGACAGCTGTATGAATTTGTGTTTTTGTTTTTGTTTTTGTTTACATATTTTCTTCTTGTAAAAAATAAGTTAATAAATGAGTGATGGATTCAAAATTGAAAAAATGTTTACTTTTGTTTGCTACAAACCAAGAAGAAAGCAATAAATATCTAGCTGCATTAAATTCCTGCAGCCGAGAATATTAAGTTGCTATCCAACAAAGTGAGCAGGAATTACGGATACGAAGAGCTCGAGTAATATCGATTTATTATGAAATATTAATGTTGTCAACAATACTTCTTTGTAAGGAAATAAACCCAAGAAGTATTTGGGCATACGTAAGTAAAAAAAGCATAATAAATTATAAACACATTTAAATACATATACTAAAAAAACCACGGGTTTAATTGCAAAAGCAAATCCCGAAACACAAAACTGTAAAAATTGCCAAGAGTCACCATGTTGCTCAAAGGCACAAAAAATTCAAAAGCTGCACAGCGAAACACAAAGTGGACTACATAGTTGCAAAACCAGTTTCCACCATACCAACTTAAGTTGAGGACAAATACCTTAATTCAAAATTAAGGAAATTGCAAAAATTAAGGAAACTTCCAATAACAAACAAAATTATAAAAAATCAGTATTGTGAGCAATTCTCTAAAGCCACAACTACTCGATCAAATAACGACAACCACTAGAGCCACATTTTTCAAATACCCCACATAAATGTAGAAGAAGCAAGGTCAGATTTCCTCTGACAACCTCATATAAAAACACAAATATATGTTCGTAACCTTTCGGCCCCGCAGGATGGCTTTCGCCAAAAATGATACAAAATCCTGATTCAAAAAATTTGAAGTTATGTGGCGCGCTACT
The DNA here is from genome assembly GCF_016617805.1 of Bactrocera tryoni. Classification (NCBI taxonomy): domain Eukaryota; kingdom Metazoa; phylum Arthropoda; class Insecta; order Diptera; family Tephritidae; genus Bactrocera; species Bactrocera tryoni. The sequence goes on along the minus strand of NC_052499.1, from coordinate 33,109,691 downwards.
AAACGCCAAATAAGTGCATATGCACTAAAACATAAAATATAACAAAATGTTCTTCAAAAGTCGAAAAGACGACACATTTTATACAATATTGCCCCATAGAGGCTTAAATTTTCAAATATAAATAAAATCAAAAAGGAAGTCAAGGGATCACAATACTCCCAATGCGATACATTGGCGCACCTACGCTTACAAAGCTAAGGTCGCTTTTAGCACATCTACTCGTATCAAAGAGCTCCTCATATGGGTGGGTTATGGAAATTAGCTACATAAAGCATCAAATAAATTATGAAGAATTGTTTACTCCACGAATCGAAGCCGTTCTCCATTCACGACCATTCTCTCGCAAGATCCCTCTATTGTCACAGTCCTAACTCCAGGGCTAAATAGTACCCATTCTGACCATATCTGGCCAGGCGTGGAGTTACTATCCTTTATAAGCCGAGAGTAAGTAAAGTCCAAACATTGCCGATAATACAGACAAGGCCTATAATAAATACCGGTATGCCAAACCGATAAATAATAAATTGTACACAGCTAAAAAAATTAATAAAAGCAAACAACTTGTTTGGTATAATAATACAATAAGTCGTAAAAGCACGCAAAATCAATTATTACCTTAAGCACAAATATTTACAAAAAATACAATTGGCTATTAAAACCAAAATCGCTTCTTACGGCTAATATTCTGCGGCCTCGGTTACCCCACCAAGAGTAAGCCGAATTATATGCATCAAATTATATAGTATATATAAAACTAGGCAAAATATTCGCCTAGGGGGGCCAGGATATTTAAATGAGTTAAGCATCCACCCCCTCTACTCGGTAAAACTAGCGCATCCTAATGCGACAGCTGATGACATTACAACACACCACACTCGTACGCAACCCAACTCACAAAAGGAATGGACAACCGGAAAGCTATCCTATTCGTCAGCCGCAGTTCGCCCATCAACATTCGTCTCTTACAATTTGCACGTCAACATTCGTTTTCCGACACCCATCCCGCGCGGTGCAATTTTCGCTAACAACGTCACCATACGGTTCCTGCTCGCGGCCAGTCCTGTGCGCTACGGATATATTTCGAATCTCAGCGGTCCTGCGTGATATGGTCGCCGTTAACATGCGCAATCATTTTTACAAACATATCTGATTTCAATACTACTACATTTTACGTTTGCGCTGCACAAACATTGCTATAGATTTTCGTACGTACCTAGCGTACGTGTTCAGCCGCTTTCGTGTGCGTGTGATATTTTTCGCAGTAGCAGAATTATCAGTCAAACACGCGTGTTTGGATTTTTATTGCGTTGAGCGCCACTGCCCTAAAGTGTTTAATACCTTTTAAATTAATGTGTTTTCCTTTGCCGAAATACTGGGTGCTTATTGAACTGAAAATAAACTGGTGGAGCTTCCCACTAAATTGGGCATCCATTTAATCACATATCAAGCACGAAGATATTCTTTGGTTTTCTTTTTACTCTGATATGCTTTTAGTAATAAAAATTATCATGTACTACAATGTGGATGAAAAGTGAGTTTTTTAATTAAATAATTTTTAAATTTATTCTAATCAGAAAATCTGTTAGACTTAACCCAATATCTCTTTATTGTCTGGTAGAACTTTGTGAATTTGCATTATACTATATATCCTTAGTGGGCAGCATGAGAACATATGTCTTTTGAAAAGAGATACTATGGAACATACTGAGATATATGATGAGATAAAGATATTCAAGAAATGGAAGGCAACCCTTCAATATACTGCCTCCATAATTAAGGTACCTATTTCGGAAGAAAATAAGAACTTAGCAGACGACGCAGAAAATTTATCCCACTTAAACAAATCTAGCGATAATTAATAAAAGTTTTCATAAAATTATAATATGATGAGATTTCCAAGTGTTTGAATTGAAAATTTTTCATTTCACTTAGCTTTATTTAAATTTTAGTGTAAATTCATGACACACAATTTATGAAATGAAGTTAATAATTGTATCTTTAATAATGAACTACTGATGTTAGTACATCCATAATTAGTTTAAATGTAATGTACTTGTGTCAATACTATAAAGAAACGACATGTGTCCAAAATATCGTAATACTAATGTGATTATATTAGTCCTGTAAATGATTCATAATATTTTTATGTACACACGAAGCATTTATATTTTACTAACAGATTTACCCGTTTTTATATATATTTTATTTTGGTAACATTAATGACCTTGGAGACAAAGAAATTTTGTAGGTTTATATTTTGTACATTTTCTGCTTTCTATTCTGTAAAAAAATATTAATAATTTTTAATAGTAATATTTTTATGAATTTCATTTAAATTCTCTAATACATGCTTTATTCTATAAAAAATATTTATTGTTGTATAACATACATACACATAATATATTAAAATTATTGAAAATGCTCATAATATAAAATAAGTAGATACATTTTTCTATATATTGATATTGAATAATACTCTTCAAAGTATGTGCTTACACTTGGCTTGATACATTTTTTTCATCATTTACCATAGTGATATGGAATTGCGTTTAAAGTATCACTTGTGGGCACAAATGGGTTCTGATCAATCCACTTTGTCAAATCTACTTGAGGAATATCTGCGCATGGCACAACGGGGTTTCTGAAAAAAAGATAAAAGATTATATGTATATCTTAAGAAATTTAAAAAGCAAAACCTGAATAGTTAGTGTGATATGTTGGGAGAGTAAAAATGTGTTGAATAGAAATATACATATGTATGTATGTATATGAAAATGCTTCATTGCTTACGATTTAGAAACGAGTATGAAAGCTTGTGACTGCATTGATGCGATTTGATTTCCATTATCGCATAGTAAACGGGCTATGCTGGCTTTGCGAATTTCAGATAGTTGTTCTGTAAATATAATTTGCAATATTAGTGCTTCAATAATTTTCAGTATTTTATATTATTAAATAAATTAAATTCTCTGATAAAAAAAAAATCGAATTAAGAAATGAAATCTAATTGAAATAAACACCATTTATTTGCGTTCTTTTTTGTTTAATAAATATTGTAAATACCTGACTTACTAACTCCAATACCTTTCTTAGTTTAAAATTGTTGAAAATAAGTCCGTTGCCAATGCGACTCTGTAACAGTAAACATGCATACTAACAAAAAATGAGCAAAGCGAACACGTCTATGATTTTTCACTCTAACTGTTTATTCCTGCTAAATACTTTGAATAAAGCGGAATCTCAAGATCAGAGATAAAGAGATCTTTAACTCCTCTCTCACTGGAAGTGAGAGAGCAATTGCTAAACGTCAAAACCTACTGAACTTTGACAGCTAATCGAGTTCAGTAGGTTTTGACGTTTAGCAATTGGAAACGAGCGATGGCCAGATTGAAATCTTACCAAAAAAATATGTAAACGGAGGGATTAGTTGCATCGTTCAAGACCACTTATAAAAATGAAAATTAAATGAATTTGTGAAATTTAAAGGTATTTGATGAAAGGTTTTGTAATTTGAAGCATCATAGTATATTTTCAATGGAAAATGATTAAAAACATTTAATGATTGAGAGCTAACAAGCTTAAATCCTATTATTGGGTATAGAAAAGACGAAAGTCAGTTGTTATAATATTCTTTAAAAAGATGTAAATAGTTTCTCCATATAATAAATAACCACTATTTAGTAATTTTTATTCATACTAAATGTTGGGTATTGGGTTGATAAATGCCCAAAAATTGTAATTTTGTTCAATCTGGCCATAATGGAAAATGTTATAAAAAACGCTAATTTTGAGGCGCTCTCACACTGGAATAAGTTTAACAACCCTTTATTCCTGCTCAAGATGTTATGGGCCCAGGCACGTGGGTCCCGCGTTTTTTATATTTAAAGAATATAGTTTATACTAGTAGTACTTTAAGAATCCAATCGCAACTGATACCAGATTGAACCATGTACCAGATTGAAAAATTAGATGAAGATAACTATGATACCTGGAGCATCCAAATGCGCAGCGTAATGGTGCATGCAGAGGCGTGGAAAGTCATCAGGGGACAGAGACCAGCAGCAGACGGAGAGGGCTGGGATGCACTCGATAACAAAGCATTGGCCATGATGACATTGAGAAGCCATCGCAATTGTACTATCTAAAGAACTGTACAACTTCAGCTAGTGCCTGGAAAAAGCTAAAAGAGGTGCATCAACCCAGTGGAGCAGTAAGAAAAGTGTCGCTCTATAAGCAGTTGCTTGGTTTGGGGATGATGGAAGGCGACGCTATGCCCGGCTATATAATAAATTTTGTACAACAGTTGACAAGCTTTCAGAGGTTGACATTAAGCTCAGTGAAGAGCTGGCAGTAATAATATTACTTTCAAACTTGCCTAAAAGCTTTGAACATTTCGTGATCGCCATGGAAACACGCGATACACTGCCTTCCCTTGACATATTAAAAATAAAGTTATTAGAGGAAGAAGATGGCAAGGGCAGTTCAACTAAACCAGAACATTACAGTGAATAACAGGCGTTTCAAGCAACCACAAAGCCGATGGAGAAAAAGGGAGAGCAGAAGAGTCATATCAAATGTTACAAATGTGGTCAACGGGGTCACTACAAAAATCAATGCAGAAATAAACTAAAAGAAAAATCGACTTAAAACACTCGTGATGGTACCTGGACAGCCGCTGCAGCGGCGCGACGGCACATATGAGTGGCTCACGTAATCTTTTTACAAATTATGTCACACAAGCAGAGGATGTTATGTTGGCCGACAACAACATTATACCCGCAGTGGGCAGAGGCGACGTTGTAGTTCAAACAGATTCTTGTGAGCTAAGGGGAATTTTGTATCGGTGAGTCGAGCTGTCGAACGTGGCTGGACAGTAAGCTTTAACAACGAAAACGCTTTCGTAAGCCAGAATGGCGAACAAATTTTAAAAGCAGAAAAAAGAAATAAATTGTTTGTATTTGAGTGTATTAACAACGCGTGTTTTGGTGCAGCACAGTGCAGTGCAGAAGTTTGGCATAATAGATATGGCCACTTAAATTATGACAGTTTGATGAAGCTAACAAAAAATAAAATGGTGTTTGGCATAGAAAATGTGAAGTTCGCAGACAGTACGCAGTGTAAAACGTGTCTGAAAATTGAGCTTGTGCATACCGACGTATGTGGCCCATTTGAAAAGCGTTCTCTTGGTGGCTAATCACATTTTTTAACTTTCATCGGTGGCATGTCTCGGCGTATTTTCACATTTTTTCTCAAGTCTAAAGATGAGGTGTTTGAAAATTTCGTAACTTTCAAGAAAACGGTCGAATGCCAGACTGGGCGGAAAATCAAGGTTTTACAAAGCGAAAACGGCTGAGAATTCATAAATAAGCGTTTCGAAGACTTTCTAAAACAACAGGGCATAACGCGTCAGCTGACGGTACCCTACAGTCCCCAACAGAACGGCGTCGCAGAACGAGTGAACCGCACTTGAGATGGCAAGAAGTTTACTTGTACACTCAAATATGCCAAAGTTTCTATGGGCAGAGGCAGAGCAGACAGCGTGCTATATCCGCAACAGATCGCCAACTGCAGCGTTGATTGGCATGACACCATATAAAGCTTAGAGTGGTAGATAAACGAATGTAAAAAATGTGCGTACATTTGGGTCCGTGGTTGCTGGCTTAGACAAAACGCGAAAAACAAATTCCATGCGAAAGGTAAAGAGTACAGATTCGTTGGGTACTCCTTCGCATCAAAAGCTTACAGACTCTACGATCAAGAGAAGCATCAAATTGTAGAAAAACGTGATGTTTTGTTCTACGAACATTTCAACGAATCCCAGTCAGATGATCAAATCGATTTTGATGTATTACCAGAAAATTTGCCAACTGATTCAAATCCAAATGAAGAAACATTTATCCCGTGCAGAAGTGAAGTTAAGCAGGAGAAACGTTTGTACAATGAAGAAAGCGACGAACACGGCAGTGCAGATGAGCCAGAGCTGGAGCAGAAACGTAAGATAGGACCAGGTAGACCTAGAATTATTCGGAGCGGTATACGAGGACGTCCGAAGAAGAGCTACAATGTTATACAGGCAGTGCAATCAGTAGAGATACCATTACCACAGACGTTCAAAGAGGCAACTGACGGCAAGTATGCTTCATACTGGCAGGCGGCTATGGACGCAGCGAATAAGGCCTTAGTGGCAAATGGCACGTGGACTGTGGCAGACCTACCAAAGGGTGAACAAGTAATTGGGGGTAAATGGGTTTACACAGTTAAAAGAGATAAAACTGGCGCAGCTGAGCGGTACAAAGCACGTTTGGTAGCCAAGGGGTGCGCGCAGAAGTTCGGCGTGAACTATAACGAAACATTTTCTCCGGTGTGTCGATATGAAACAGTACGCTTGATACTTGCGCTCTCTGTCGAGTTGAAGTTACACCTGCATCAGATGGACGTTTGTACGGCTTATCTCAACAGCTAGTTAAAAGACGTGATCTACATGAAGCAGCCTGAGGGGTATGTAGACAGAACGTGTGTAGAAAAAGTGTTACGATTGAACAAAGCGAATTACGGGTTAAAGCAAGCAGGAAGGGAGTGGAACCCCAAACTGAACACGGTGCTGTGTGATATTGGTTTTTTTCAATGCCAGAATGAACCGTGCCTATATAAAAAGGACATAGAATGTAGCCGTTGTGTATTATTAATCTATGTAGATGATTTACTTATAGCATGCCAGAAGAAGCCTGATTTAATACAAATTAAAACAATGATCTCAAGCAAGTTTGAATACGTTGATAAAGGCCCACTTCAGATGTTCTTGGGTATGCAGATTCAGCGCGATGGCGATACAGGCGATATTTCAGTGAATCAGTCTCCTTACATAGACGATATGCTACAACGCCACGGCATGCATCAATGCAGGGTAACAACGACGCCATTGGATGCAGGATATCAGGTAGCGTGCAATGAAAAACGTGTGAGGAAGTGGATGCAGCGGCTTATCAGTCAGCAATAGGCGAATTGATGTGGTTAACTTTGGCTTCCAGGCCCAAATTTACCATTCGGTTGTGAAATTAGCAAAAAGGAACAACAACCCTTACACCGGACATCTCACAGGGGTGAAGCATGTAACGCGATATTTAGCAGCAACAAAAGACTTGACACTGAATTATCACGGTTGTGGGCAGGCGCTTGGAGGTTATGTGGATGCAGACTGGGGAGGTGATATGAGTGAAAGTCGATCATACGCCGGGTATCGTAGAAATCGGAAAACCAAAATTCCGTAGCCCTTAGCAGTGCGGAGGTTGAGTATATGGCTTTATCGTCAGCGGCCAAACAAGCGTTGCACTTGAAACATCTAATTATTGAAATTGGCTGTGGCAAGGCTTGTACACCAACAATATTGTATGGCGACAATCTCAGCGCACAGAATCTCGCTAAGAATCCATTTTACCGTAACAGGTCAAAACACATCGACATCAGATATCATTTCGTCCGAGAAGTTGTCCAGAATGGTGACATAGAATTAAAGTACAATTCAACCGAAAATATGATAGCTGATATACTAACAAACAATCTTTCGAAAACAAAGCACTTACATTTTGTTAAGTTAATGAATTTAAATTATATTTTATGTAAACAGAATCACATTGAGGAAGGGTGTTGAAAATAAGTACGTTTCCAATGCGACTCTGGAACAGCAAACATGCATACTAACAAAAAATGTACAAAACGAACACGACTATGATTTTTTTCACTCTGTTCATTCCTGTTAAATACTTTGAATAAAGCGGAATCTCAACAAAAATATCAGTTTTTTAAAGTAAATTTATTCGAAAATACGAGGACACCTAACAAAAGTATGCTTTCGGTGGTGATTTTGAAATTTTTGACGTGAGTTATTGCTTTGTAGAAATACCTTGCATAAGGGGGGAGCCTGCTTTAGAAGCTTAAAAAAATCGATTTTTTTTTGCTTAAATCTCTTTAAAAATTATCTAAGCATATGTCCCCAAAGTTAAATATTGTCAACGTTCGAAGGGAAATAGTGACTGAGCATATAGCAGGTACTATATCTATGAACGCTTGGATAGAAAGCTAAAACTTTGACGCGCGATTTCTCGGATTTTCATTTATACGATTTTTTTTTAATTGGCAGGCAGAATAGAAAAAAATTAAACGTCGTTTGGAACTGGGGCAAAGTTTTTATCTTTGGCATTAAATTATCTTTTACTTAAACTAAAAAGTCATGTTGGAACATATTTTGAAACAAAATAAAGTATATTTTTTATGGTTCACTTCACTTTGTTTTTGACCACTTTTTTCAATTTTTAAAAAATTGTAGAATTTTATACTTTTGGAATTTTCTTGGTTTAACTATAAGATTAGTTGCTAACAAGTATGAGTCTTTTTGAATTTTTAGTGTCTGATAAAAATTGCGACCTGCATCCTGTCCGCCGTCCGACAAATCCACATGCGAGATGCATCGGGCAATTGCTTCCCAAAGGCAGGACACCCAATATTTCGTATCCAAAAAATTTTCGAATGATGTTTAAATATATAACTATAAACCCTACAAATTTTGCTTTAATGAATTATTTCTTTCCCTCCCAAAAAATCCTCAAAAAAACTAGATTTTTTGAAGCCTCTAAATCAGGCTGTCCCCTTAAAAGTGAGTTATAATTTCTGTGGGCAAAAAAGAGTAAGACTTTTTAATTTGAACTATACCATGACCGCCACTTAATTACAAGATTCGGCTGCAACCAACCTAGAAAAGAATACGATTTCGACGAGTTTCGAGTAGTTTATACAACCATTCTTATAAACTTAACAAGATTTCGCCATACAAAAATGACAGTTCCCAATCTCGTCTCCGAAGTGATTTGAATCTAATCTACGCGAAAACTCTTTGTGCGACTCTGATTTAGCATCATCTACTTCTCAGCATTGGAAATCTACTTGTATTTCATTATCACAGCTGATTTAGACACTACAAAGAGAAAAAATGTAAACAAACAAATGAATTAAACGCAATGAATCTCAATTCACCTGAAAATCGACTCCCCAAATAAAAAATGCGTCAATTACTTCCATTGTATAGGAAACATTTAAAAGAAGACGGATTTTATATATTATATATACTATATAACAATGTTTTCTTTTAATAAATAATAAGCTATGTGAATTCTTGAATGACAAATACATCTGTTTTATCATCAGTCCAACGGCAGTGAGAACGGGCTTGATTAGTGAAGAGATTAATTGTAATCTAATCACTTAAAATTTTTAGTGGGAATGTCATTGACATCTGTGGCAAATGTCACATCTAAATAATCATTAATGTTCAGTATATGCTAGTCTTTCTGAAGTTCATAAAGTGCATTCGGTGATTTTCTCGATAAGTATTATAAAATTATTCAACAAAGAAGTTCTATTAAATTTTGTGCGCGGAATCAAATTTCTGGTGCCGAAATCTTCAGAATGTTAGATAAGGTCTTCGGTGATAATTTTTTGTTGTGATCAAGTGTTTTTGATTGGTATTAATTATTCAAAAAGGTAGAGAATGCATTGACGACGAAACACGTCCACGACGGCCATCAACATCAACTAATAATCAACACGTCAACTAAATAAAGGAGTTGGTGTTTGACAATCGACGATTAATAGTCAGAGATCTTACTGACAAGGTTGAAATATTGAAAGGATCAGTGAAAACCATTTTTAAAGATAATTTATAGTAATACCCAACGATTACCCTCCTCCCGCCCAACCGACGCGAGGGGCGCAATCCGCGAACGACCGGAATTAGCCGAGTCATAAAAGGCAAGAGAGTTTTAAGCGTTGCGATCTTAAGCTGCTCAGCTACAGAAACAAAAATTTCAACAGCCCAAATTAAGAATTAGATTAAAGTTTATAATTTTAAATATTACTTGTTAAGAGTAGATAAAATAATTTTTTTAATGGTAAAGAGTGAGTCTGTTAGATCAAATGTGCTGGAATGAAAATTCAAATCATCACATTTACGGCGGAATGGTTCGTTTAACTCAAAATTTGTTCTAGAAAATTTAAAAAGTAAGGGTCTAAACTGCCTGCCTGCGAGCGGGAACGTTAAAATTAATATCAGATAAGAGAGATGGGCTACAGACTGACCCATTCATGAGTTTTACAAGAAATATTATACCAAGCATCTCCCTACGACTAGCGAGTGTCGGGAGATTTATAAGTTTCAAACGGTTAATGTAAGGGGGAAGATTTAAACTGGAATCCCAATGCAAATGATTTAAGGCAAAAAGTAAAAATTGTTTTTGAACGGACTCTAACTTATTCGAATGGACTTGGTAACTAGGGTTCCAAACCACAGAAGCATACTCCAATATAGGCCTCACCAGAGATGTAAAAAGAATTTTTGTGGTAAGCAGATCTCTAAATTCTTCACACCAACGTTTAACAAAACAAAGAGAAACTGTGGAAGATGCGTGAAGATTAAAATTGAGTTTGGGGTCCATAGTTACTCCCAGATCAACAAAACTGCATACTTGCTCCAACCTAAAGTTTTGTATTGCGTATGAGCGTCTACAGCTCTACGTGAAAAGCACATCGTTTTACATTTTTTAAGGTTCAATGGCATGTCATTTCTATCACACCAAGAAACTAGGTTGTTTAAGACTGTTTGCAACTGACATCTTTCGCTGTTTGAAGTATACGTTTTAAAAAGTTTTACATCGTTAGCATATAATAAAACTTTTCAAAACTTAACAACAGATGATATGTCGTTAATAAATAACAAGAACAGAATTGGACCAAGATGGCTACCTTGAGGAACGCCTGAAGGAACATTGATTATGTCAGAAAAAGTATCTTTAAATATGACTTGTTGAATTCTATTACTAAGATAAGAAGCAACCCATTTTAGAAATATTGGTTGAAAACCAAGAAGATCAAGTTTATTCAAAAGAATTGAATGGTTTACTTTATCAAAAGCTTTTCTAAAATCTGTGTATATAACATCAGTATTCTTATTCTCCCAAAAGCCCGTTGATACATGTGATACAAATTCAAGCAAATTAGTTATGGTAGATTTCCCTTTACGAAAACCGTGCTGAGAACAAGAAACTAGTGAAGAGATCCGGAAGGTTATGTCGTCAGTTATAATTGCTTCAAAAATTTTAGGTTTTGCAGACAACTTTGCTATTCCCCTATAGTTTTTAATAGATGACCTAAATCCACTCTTATGCAAAGGAATTATAAATGACTTTTTCCATATGGATGGAAATAAGCCTTGCATAAGAGATGAATTAAATAGTTTGGTTAGGGGTTGGTATATATATTTGGCACATTTCTTAAGAAAGCATGAGGGAATCATATCTGGGGCTATAATTGTATAATTTTTGTAACACATTTAACTGATTTAAGACGTCTGCTTCGGAAAGGGTAGGTGCATTAATGACAGAAATCGGACATAACTTGTGCTGATGCGGAACATTTTTTGGAGTTTGGAGAGTAATTGGACCTAAAGAATTCAGCGAACATATTAGAAATGGTGTGATTGTCGCTAGACATACTAGACTTATATTTCATAGCGGAAGGAAAATTAGAAATCCTGCGTTTGGAGTTGACGAAACTATAAAACATTTTTGGATTACGTATAATATTATTTTTTACTTTATTTATATAATTACTAAAATATTTTGTTAAGTTCGGCAAATTTTCGACGCAATTTAGAATATTTTGAATAGTTAGCAACTAAACCAGTTTTTTTAAAAAAGTTTAAAAGCACGAGATTTTCTATTTTTTAATTTACATAATTCTTTCGAAAACCATAAATTAGACATATTTTTCAAATACTTTTCAAAACTTCGGAACATATTTTTCAAATAAGTTTACAATAGTTTCATTAAAGTGGGATGCACTAAATTCAATATTGCCACTTTAATCTGGCCAAGTTATTTCAGAAAGTTCGTAATTAATCTTCTTAAAATTAGCTTTCGCAAAGTTGAACCGAAAACAATTTGGGCATAAGAAAAGTGAAAGCACGTTTTGTTCCAAGATCACAAAATTTTTTTCGAAAACAGCGTTAAAGTCTTAATAAATGCTCTCTGACCACCAGGATGTCTCGAAACGTATTATTACTGGCGGTGAGTCTTGGATCTATGCTTACGACCCGGAAATAGACGATCAATCAGGCGAATATCGTGGCAAAGCCGAAGTCGAAACAACCACGTCAAAAATTAAGGATTTGTTGATAGTTTTCTTCGATTATCGAGGTGTGGTGCACTTCGAATTCCTTCTGACCGTCCAAACTGTCAACAAAGAATACTTTTTAGTGCGATACGTCGTTTGCGCGAAGCTATTCGTAAAAAGAGGCCAGAATTATGAGCCGACAACTGGGGTTTTTGCGAATTTTTCGCCAAGCATTCAACTAATATCGTAGCGCAATTCGCATGATTTAGTTCTGTGTGACTTTTGGCTATTCAGCAAACTCAAACAACCGCTCCGGGGAAGTTGTTTTAAGTCGATTGAAGACATTACACGTGAATCGCTACGCGCATTGAAGGATATTCTGAAAATTGACTTTAACAACTGTTTCGAGGATTGGAAAAACGTTGTGACAAGTGTATTAAGGCTAAGGCTGATGACATTGATTTTGAAGAATAAATTAGGAGTTTGAAAATTATGAACAATAGCTTTCTGCATCACGATACCTGATGTAGACCGTTCGGTTATGTAATTAAAACTTTAGCAGTTTTTTCTTGAATTTATGTAATAGGTCTGGGTGCCAGACCTTGTCTAATGTTTGACAGACATCAAGGAAAGCTGCAAAACTGTATTTACCATTTGTGATGTCATCAGTTATAAAGTGTTAAAATTTTCTGAAGCTAAACTGGTGATCCGGGATAAGTTATTTCTCCTCCAGCAGAGGTAAAAGTTTGCGTAATTATTTTCAGCTCCAAACAAATGGAAGTACATATGTACATATATGTCTTGAGTTAAAACCTTTCGAAATAACTAAATCAAGAACATCTGGAATTTTCGTGAGATCAGATGGTCAATAAGTTGGCTCGCCAACTTCATGACATGACAAATCTTTGAGACGAGATTTTGAAATATGATCGATCATTAAATTGTGTTTCTCTTACAAGAATTACAACAGTTGTTGGTTTTAATATAAAGCTTTACCTCGACTCTACTTTTGCGTAGACAGTTAGCATTCTAAATTGTAATTTTAATCTTAATTGCATTTGTTAATGGACGTCATGAGTTGAGCAATGAATTCCGTAAATTGAGCTGTCATTTGCATGACCATGCATGCATTTGTTGCTTTTTTTTGCACTTTTTTCATTATTGACTCTTCATGGATGATTAGTGTGCATTGCGTATGTATCCTAGCCCGATATTCATATTTTTTAGTTATGTAATGTAGACCCTTTAATATATTATTATAGGCACGCTGCTCTTTCATCTGATATGTCTGAAATTCTACTTTAACCTCAGTAAGTGCTCTGAATAATTTTTATCGGTCTCTAGAAACCTTGTACTGATAGTAGCAATTCTTTTCCTGTAGAGAGCCTTTCATTCGCATATGTAGATGTTTTACTATCTCCTCTTCTACCTTTTAACGGCTTCTATATAAGTATAATAATCGTTGTATGGTGAACATAGTCTACTGGCATGCCCGCCAATTAAATAGTGACCTATTTGCACTTCTACTAGACTTTTTATCATTCCTTTTGAATTTTACTAGTCGACATGTACGGCCTTGCATTCGCTTTCTCATTCATGCCACTATCAGAGATAAAGAGATGTCCAACTCCTCTCTCACTGGAAGTGAGAGAACAATTGCTAAACGTCAAAACCACCTAAACTTTGACAGTTGACTGGATTGGGGAGGTTTTGACGTTTAACAATTGGAAACGAGCGATGGTCAGATTGAAATCTTACCAAAAAAATATGTAAACGGAGGAATTTGTTGCCGCTGTTCAAGATCGCTAATAAAAATTTAAAACAATGAAAATCAAAGAAAATGCGAAATTTAAATATATTTCATGAAACGTTTTGTAATTTGATGCATAATAGAATTAATTTTCAATTACAAATGATTAACAACATTTGATAATTGAGAACTAACAGGCTTAATTCACCTTATTAAGTATTGAAAGATCAAAAGTCAGTTGTTTTAATATATCATAAAATCATAAAAAAGGATCTAAGTAGTTTCGTCATATATTAAAAGTCCAATATATAATAATTTGCAATCGTAATAAATGTTGGGTGTTTTAATTTAAAATGCCCAAAAATTCTTATTTTGTTCGATCTGGCCATAATGGAAAATGTTATAAAAAACGCTTATTTTGAGGCGCTCTCACACTGGAATAAGTTGGGCTTCGCATTATCCCTGCCACTATTGCCTGCTTGTTGCGAAGGCCTGGAATTGACTCCACCGAGACTCGTTAGGCAAGAGCCTTACCTAACCGTCTCTGCCTGCCTTGTCATTCCCATGATGTTTTTGATGTCAATACATATATCATGAGATGTTGATGATGAGTTATTTTTTATTTTTTCACAAAAATATAGATTTTTTCACACATTTTTTGACCTTGAAAAAAAATATCACTGCTATTGGTCTTAGGGTTAGAGTTTCCCTATTCTTATGTACATAGTTAGTTGCCAGTAATCAATCTATGATTATTTTGCACAAAAAAAGGAAATGTATATGAGTTTTCTTTTTATAAGATTTCTCACAAAATAAATTTACATATTCGAAAAAATTTTAATTAATATACAAATTTGTGTTTTCTTAAGCGTTATTGAATCTCCAAAATAGTAAAGACTGCTTTGGATGGTTTACCTGATATAAAACATTAAATATATTCTGTAATAGTGTTATACAAGTTTTTTCTGGAACTTGAAATTTTAAAATTTTTTATTTTCATGGTTGACTTTAAATTGAAAACAAACAAACTAACTACATAGGTAACTTATTATATTAAATAAAGTTAAATTTATTTTATATAGCATTATTATATTAAAAAAAATATTACCTTTAGTAAAACCAGTTAATGAGTCACCATTTTCGTACCAGAAACGATCACCAACACGTGTACGATAGAATTGTTCTGTAAGAATACAGAGGAATGTAGGACCAGCAAGTGCGCCAGCCACATGAGCCTCCACAGCTCCTCCCACCGTCAGATCTACATCCTCGTGGCTTGCGTACAAGGTTTTCATTTTTTCAATAACCTGCAAGGTATCAAATTATATTTTATCCTATTTGCTTTTAAAGACATATGCATACATCGAGTTCAATAAGATCGCTGTAATCTTCCCATCTATTTGCTCTCTTTACTCCACAAAATTCTCTTAAATCGTTGTAAGACGCCAATCCATGGTCCCGATTTCGCTGGATATCAATTGCTCTCAGATCACTTCCGAAAGGCATGTTGCGTCTCAATAAGAAGTGCTTTATCTGAGAATATAAAATCAATTAGGGATTACTTTGATTACTAACCATTTGGCGGCAATTTACTTATTACTTACACACATAATTAGAAAATCGCTTAAAGACAAACAATATTTTTGACAATACGTTTTTTGAGTTGGAAACAACGAGGAAGTTTAGCCTTTTGCTTTAAAATAGGCATCAGCCTCAGAAATTTTTTTCTTTCTTAAGGTCTGAGTAAAGTAACATATGTATGTATAGACGTCAAATTTTGGTTTATTAAGATTGAACAGCTCCAAACACTTCTCAAAATGATCAATTTTTTCTCATTTTAGTGATAACTTTCAACCGATTTACGGCCCGAACGGCAGCATAAAAAGGAACGATTTAAACTATCGGGTCTGATATAGAAGATATAAAAGTTGACCAAAATGCAACCATTTAACATTCACATTATCTGTAAACAAAATTTCAAGAGAACAAATTTACTACTTTTCTTGAAATAAAATTCTAGTGTTCTCTCTTAACTTTCTTCGCTTGCAAATTTCTTAGATATCAGAAATACAATATAAAAAGAGTATTTAAACATCATGAAATTAAAAAAAAAGCCTTAAATTACATGCATTGTTAACAAAAAAAATTTTGCTTTCAAATATTTTAAAATACTTAATTCAATACAAATAATAAATTGCCATTTGTTAAAAAATTACTTACAAACCATTTATTAGAAACCCAAACTATTATAAATTAGTACATACCTCTCTGTCGAAATTGATGTCGGTAAGCTCCTCGGGTTGTGTTGAATGACCTCGGGTTAATGAGTCGAAATTGTCGCCGACCTCAATTATGGATGGCCGGTTCATCCAATCGCTTAAGCGTAGTGATCCCAAAACTGATCGCAATTCAGAAACCAAACTAAAATTGATATATTTTATACGAATATGCATATACATTTATATGTAAAAAAAAAGTTTTACTTACTCAAGACGACCTTCTATTTGTGAATGGAAATATCTAAAAGCTGCAGTCGCATGTTCATTCAAGACTGATGGATCAATTGCGCTATCAAAATCGTTAATGAAATTTTTGGATGAGGTTTTGTAAATTAATCTGTTTTTTAACATATTTTCGGATCCAAGGAATATGGGCAACCACTCGTAGTAACTAATATGTTGGTATTGGGCAATATTTATTTTGCGTGCCTCTTGGAATAGTGTGCGATCATTGTAATGAGGATTTAGTTTAGCCAGTACTTTGGCAATGCGATTGTGTTCTCTGAGTAAAATAGTATGTAAAATGGCCAAACCAGGATTTTGATTTACACGAATATCACCAGCTTGATAACAGACCTCCCCAGGTGGAGCAGCATCACAATCGCTAGAAGCATTTCGAGAAGGGGGTAAGTATTCTGCACCATTCCTTTGATCAACCGACATGCGACCGCCTTGAAAAGCCCGTATCTCACTATTTTGTTGTATAGAATTTCCATAAACTAATGAGAGATCAGCATATGATGTCACAGCAGTCAACTGTTCTGCTGGGCCTTCTTCATATAGGCATTTAATGTCACGATCTGTTAGTGTTCGCACGAAGTCCAGACACTCAGTTCCTACTTGAGAGTATGCGGGATCATTGGGTGGCACAATTATAGGATAGCATGTTGTGGGAGCTTCATTCGATGCTATTAAACGACCATCGTCAGTACAGCATCGAGTTGGATGTTTTCCTGTAGAAAAATATAACAATGTTAAAAAGTGGTAAAATGAAAAATTTTTCTCGACAAGATTGCGTACTGGCTTGCGTTCCTCCTGCCTGCATACTCATATCATGTGTCATTATCTGACCCCATTGCATATTGATTAAAGTAAATTGCGGATCTGGAACGTCCATCTCACCGAAAACAACAAGTGAAATAAGTCTAGCATTTGGCAGATCTTCTCCAATTAATGTGCGCGTTGGTGATGAAATCCCATCTCCGTATTTCGGTGCTAAAAGGCGTCCGTACCTAAAATATTGTACCAGTTAATTATTTGGTAGTTATACACCGTTATTAATAGAGGACTCATATTCCTTCGGTATATCATATACCTTCAAAAATGAAAATTATTTACACTAAAACTTACTAAAAAGAAATTCAAATGTACCTCAAAAAAATCGACACAAGTAACTTTTTCAAAGTCTCTTGTAGTTGCGGACAACGTCAAAGGGCTATAAATAAACAAATGAGTATTGAGAGTTGTTCTGTTGGTAAAAATCAGCTCTATTTTTGACTCATATAACTGTCATTTCAATCTCATTAACATTTAAAACTATCATAACTCACCAAGTTACGAATATGTTGCATCAAATAGTTGTATCCTTGTTATAATATCTGAACATGTTACACAGAGTATATAATAGTTGTTTCATCTAAACGATAACTTTGCTATCACTTTGGTGCATACAGGGTTTTGTCCTAAAAGTAATAGGACTGATTTTCTTCCGTCGTGTCTGTACTTCGGTCTGTGCGGGCACCGATTGGATTCCGTAGAGGACGTTCCTAGCTAAAGAACGAGCGGCTTCTCAGTTGTTTGTTATTTATAGGATGGCCGCAGAAGCGTTGTGATGCCAGCCTTGGTTAGGTAGCTGTTCACAAGGAAGGCGTGGCTTGTCGGACCCGATTGACCCTTCGTTTGAGTCTCTTGAGGACTTCCACGTAGAACTTGGCGTTGACAGTTTGTCCAGGAAGTACAAATTCATGGTGGACGATACCTTTGATGTCAAAACAGACAATGAGCATCGTTTTCACTTTGGATTTGCTCATTCATCAGCGACCTTCCAAGGTGCTCGGAGACAACTGACCAGCCGCTTGTTCCTTAGCTGGGAACGCTCTCTACCGATTCCAGTCGATGCGCGCACGCTCCGAAGTACAGACGCGACAGAAGAAAATCAGTCCTATTACTTTCCGGATAAACCATATGTATTTATGCTGGGCTATTCCGGAAATTGTCTTTTACAGCTGTTTCGAGGATTGGACTTTGGCCCAAATGTATTGAGACCAAGGGGAATTACTTTGAGGGGAACGACATATATTTTGAAAAATAATTTAACAATTTTAATAAAATGAGCAAAGTCTTACTATTTTTTGCTCATCGCAAGTAGTATATTGTTAATATTAATCGGTAGGTGGAACCATGTGCAGAAGTTCACGTAAATGAAGAGAGTTCTCTAAGCACCATTCATTTGGGTGGGGTCATAAACAATTCTTTTACATATCGCTCAAGCTGCTCACGACCAAGTATTCTCTGGGTAGCAAAAAAATATCTGTTTGCAGGTGAGCTAAAGTGAAAAGGCGAACCCTCCCTCCCCAGGGATGTGCGCTAAGTTTGGGACGTCACGTAAAAAACCTCAATGAAAAGTAAACATCAGCCTTGGAAAAGAAACCCCCTTTTGATGACGACCCAAGCAAACGTAATAAGAACTATGATTTAATGGCATGCACCTCGAATTTTCTGTCCCTTAATTGGGAAAGTGCCGCTGCCCAGCTGGTTGATGTCCTAAAATTAAAGGCTGACATCACCGCCGTCCAAGAAGTGCGATGGACGGGACAAGGACTGAGACGAGTAGGTCTTTGCCGCATTTATTACAGTAGTCATATAAAAGAGCGAAAATTCGGGGCGGGAGAGAGACTCTGTCACCGTGTACTCAGATTTACCACGGTGGATGAACGTCTAGCCACAATCTGTCTAAAGAAAAGGACGATGTGACGACTTAAAGACGAAAGACACATCCACAGTGTTTTAGATGTGCGTAAGCTCCGAGGTCCTAACATCGTCTTTGACCACTCCCTTGTTGGAAGCAAGATACGCACCCGCCTCTGTTCAGCAAAAAACCCGTGTCAACAAACACAAGGATGGTCCAATGCCAAGAAGCTGCTCTACTCGACTTGCACTCCTGATCTCTGAGAGCACTCATCAACAACTCGGTATAAGGGAACTGTGGGATGGCATTTCAAGCTCCCAACGTACAGCTGCGAACGAATGCACTGGTTTTCGGAAAAGGTAAAGGAACAGCTGGTACGATGAGGAGTACCAGATCGCAACGGAGAGAAAGCAGACTGCCTAGAGGCTGAAATCTGTGAGTACGAAGAGCTTGACAAGCTGGCCGAAAGAGGTTATGCCCGAAAATTCTACAAAAATATGCGGCGACTAACGGAAGGTTTCAAAACCGGAGCACACTCTTGTAGAACCCCCAAATTCGATCCAGTGACTGATGCCAAGTGCATACTGAAATTATGGAGGGAATATTTCACCAGCCTGCTGAATGACAAAGAAAGCATATCAACTGGAGATGGTGAACCTGATTTCGCAATCGATAACGTTGGATCAGACGTTCCATTGCCCGACTATGAAAAAGTTCGCCTGAAGAACAACAAAGCGGTGGGTGAGATGTATTGCCGGACGAGCTATTCAAATACAGCGAAGAATAACTAATAAGAAGCATGCATCAGTTGGACGGAAGCGTGACAACCGATTGGAGTATAAGTGTGCGGGAAGGACCTCTCCGAGCTGTTCGATACTAGACGAGGTTTCAGGAAAGGCGTCCCCAATCGTGCGACTTCTTCAGTTTATTGATGGGGAAAATAATCGACGGTCATAACTTCGAAGTCGTTGATAATTTCGTCTATCTTGGAGCCAGTATTAACACCAACAACAATGTCAACCTCGAAATCCAACGCAGAATGACTCTTGAGTAAAATTGAGTTTGGGATCCATAGTTACTCCCAGATCAACAAAATTGAATACTTACTCCAACTTAAAGTTTTGTATTCCTATGAAGTAGGGTCTATAGATATACGTGAAAAAAAATCGTTTTAAATTTTTTAAGGTTCAATGGTATATCATTTCTAACACACCAAGAAACTATGTTGTTTAAGTCTGTTTGCAACTGACACTCTCACTATTTAAATAATTTGAACACTTAATAACAGATGATATGTCATTAATAAATAACAAGAATAGAATTGGACCAGGATGGCTACCTTGAGGAACGCCTGAAGGAACATTGATTATGTCAGAAAAAGTATCGTTAAATATGACTTATGCAATTCTATTACTAAGATAAGAAGCAACCCATTTTAGAAATATTGGTTGAAAACCAAGAAGATCAAGTTTATTCAAAAGAATAGAATTGTTTATTTTATTAAAAGCTTTACTAAAATCTGTGTATACATATAACATCAATATGCTTATTTTCCCCAAAGCCCTTTATATGTTATACATGTTATACAAATTCAAGCAAATTAGTTACTGTAGATTTTCGTTTACGAAAATCGTGTTGAGAACAAGAAATTGGTAGAGAAATCCAGAAGGTTATGTCGTCTGTTATAGTTGCTTCAAAAAGTTTAGGTATTGCTGACAACTTTGCTATTCCCCTATAGTTTTGAATGGATGATCTAAATCCACTCTTATGTAAAGGAATTATAAATGACTTTTTCCATATAGATGGATCTACGCCTTGCTTTAGAGATGAATTAAATAGTTTTGTTAAGGGTTGGTGTATACATATATTTGGCGTATTTCTAAAAAAAGCATGAGGGAATCATATCTGGGCCACAATTAAGTGATTGTTCTAACATATTTAACTGGTACAAGACGTCTGCTTCGGAAATGGTGGGTGCATTTGTTATAACAACAACTAACCAGTTTTTTTTTAAGTTTAAAAGGTCGAGATTTTCTATTTTTTAATTAACATAACTCTCTGGAAAACTATAGAATATTTGCATAGTTCAGTTTATTATGTGCAGCTCTTTTTGCATCATTTTCGTGGAGTGGCAGTTAGTGGATCCATATTTTGCTTATAAATTCAATTTGAATACAAACGTTTTCAGTTTTATTTATCAAAATTTAAATTTTTTCCTCTACCCTGCTTTAGAGGCTTCAAATTTCGAAATGTCAATATTCAAAATTAAGTCTGGTAACAAACAATACTCCGAAAATTTTGTATATCGTTTCAGTAATGTTTTCACAAAATATTAAATAATGAAATATGTTTATTTTCTGAAACAATTTTCATTGAATTTCTTAAAAACAAAACGAATACACTGGTTAACACTGTTTTTGTCACTTGAACATTGCGATGATTTTTCTTTAAGTTGGTGTACCCTCATTAACAATATATACTAATTTTGTTTCAGTTTTTGTAATAATTAAATATTAATTTCTGACTGTATATTGTATTGACTATGCAAGTGTTGTTAACGCTTCGAAAGTTTTTGTTATGCGTGTGGAGAATTGAGGGGGGAGCCTGCTTCAAAAAATCGATTTTTTTGGAGAGGAAAAGAAAAAATTGATTAAAGCGAAATTTAGAGGGTTTATAATTATGTATTTAAATACATTTTTTTTTTATACGAAATCTTTGATATTCTGGCTTTGGGAATCAATTGCCTGATGCATCTCGCATGTGCATTTGTCTGACGGCGGGCAGGATGCAGGTCGCAATTTCTACCGGAAACAAAAAATTCAAAGAGATTCACATTTTTTAATAATTTATCTTCTAATTAAACTGAGAACATTCCAAAATTGCTTAAAAATATGTCCAAACTTGACTTTTCTTAGTTTTTGTTAGTTTAAATAGAAGATAATTTAATGCCAAAGATAAAAAACTTTGCCCAATTCCATACGATGTTTAGTTTATTTTCTATCCTGCCTGCCAATTAAGAAAAATTGTAAAAGTGAAAAACCGAGAAATCGCGCGTCAAAGTTTTCGTTTTCTGCCCAAACCCAATATACCTGCTAGACGCTCAGTCACTATTTCCCCTCTAGCTTCGACAATATTTCGAATTCCATCTATAACTGTGGGGACATATTGTTACATAATTTTTGAAGAGATTTAAGCAAAAAAAAACGATTTTTTGAAGCTTCTTAAGCAGACTCCCCACTTAAGTTTTAAAACCCAGCGTAATATCATTAATTGAACAAAGCTTTTAGACTATATGGGATTTCCTGTGGACTTTTCATCTCGGTTTCTTTTCGGCAAATTTGGGTGCTGTGAGTGACGTGTAAATTTTTAAATTTTTTTGCATTGTTTCGCAAAATAACCATGCCTCAAATTCACAAGTTATCATATTTTTTATGACTTTTTTTAATTCGATAAATCACAGATTTTGTTTTTTAGCACGATTGAAAAAAAGCGGTACAAAGGCATCTTATGATAACACACATACATTTGTATGTATGTAGTTACAAGTTTCATGCATTAAGTTAACGAAACAGTAAAACTGAGATGTACATACATATGTTATCAACTAGGCATGGCGGTTTAAAAAGAAATCATTGTCAATATCGCTTAAATTAGGAAATATAATAAAATTCCGAATATCAAAGAAAAACTACTTGTTCCATACTCGGAACTTCACATTTTGATCATTCAACACTGATTCTCATTTTCAGTATATGACGAATTAGGTGTAACAACCTGGAAAAATTATCAATTTCGTATGCGAATTGTAAACAAAAACCTAAAACATCTTGAAATAAACTTTATTTATTAGGTTACAAATCAAGTTTCTGTTTCCAGCAATAGTTTTCTGTGTCGAAATTTGAAATTTTGATTTGATAGTTGATATATGTAGTTGCTTAAAAATAGCCTGGTATATGTATATAAATTAGAAAGATTTCAACAAAAGTGCTATCTACCTTGAATTCGCAACTCCCAATGCGGGGTTATCCAGATGATTACAAGATCCATCCATGGTTCTATATACCGAATTTTCGCAAGTAGGAGGAGCCATAGCACATATTGCTACGCCTCCGGTAGGAAAATGCGCGCCATAAGAGGGATTGAACTGAGCAAATGGGTTCGCGGGTGCAGAGGACGTTGTGCTAAAAAGAAATATTGTTGATTTTTTTTTGTGAGTACGTTATCCCATTTCCATTAAAAACCTTGGAAATTTTTGAATTTATACGAAGTTTATATCTTATTACCTAAGAATCTATTTTGTCTCCTTCAATGAAAAATTACATTTTATACATAAGTATATACATACAAATATACTATACATTCATACCCTTGTATTCTATTTGAAAGTAGTATTGGTGGCGGAGGGGGACTTCGATAGCGTGGCACGTTCTCTCGAAGAAATCCAAACACTTCTTGAATTGGATGATCATTGTGGATAATATGGTATGTTGAACTTGAAAGTTTAGTGAATCCATAAATTAGGCATCTTGTCACTAATATAATATATATGTATATGCTGGTTTTAGAAATCATCTGCAATAAGAATATCAAAACAAATACAGTGGACTAATAAAGTTTACATACACTTAGTTCTATTAAATTACGACACGTTTATTTGTCTCAAAATGAATAAATTTTGTGGTTTTTTTCTATCCATTTCAAGATATGTATATTTAACATTAAATATAGCATATCAACAAATTTTTCCAAAATAAAAAAAAAAATTAATGCTAAAGCTAAAAATGCGCCAAATTCATATCAAAAAAGTTTACGTTCACCAATGATTATTTATATAAATCAAAAGTAATTACAACAGTTTTAGCGGTTTTTGGCCTACATTTTGTTGCAATTATTGTCATATGCTCCCCACTCGATTTCTAGTATTATTTAAGGATATTTTGACCCACTAATCGATGATCCAGATTTTTGGCCTTATTTTGAAGAAATTCAATGTTTTCGAATACCGTTTTCTACAAAGTTCTAGATATTTTGAATAGAATTAATGTCTGCTGATTGCGGGACCTATAAATTTATTTTTAATTCCATAATAACTATTCACGTACAAGATAAGTTGTGTGTTTTGGGTTGTTATCCTGTGGTAAATAGAAATGGCTGCTATTAACAGCCGATTTAAGCACACTTAAACTTTAAATTATTTTGTTAAAATTTTCAGAAACATGTGTTTATCCATTTTTGAAATGGATCGACTTTGTGGGTCAAAATATCCTTAAATAATACGTCGACGTCTAAGGACAATAATGGCAACAAAATGTAGGCCAAAAACCGGTAAAACTATTTTAATTACTTTTGATTTATATAAATAATCATTGGTGTACGTAAACTTTTTTGATAGGTGTATGTAAACTTTATTGGTCCACTGTATGTATGTATTACCATTGGGTAAATTACAAATTCTTACACTTGTTAGAGATGACTGTAGGGAATTGAATTTATTTTGGGTATAGTGTTTTCTCACAAGACTTGTAATGAGTTCTTTGCAATTATTTACTGATTTCGATCTGTGTATGATTTCATGATTCAATTATAATAGGTTGTGTCGGCACGGAGGTGCTTCCTCTTACGAAAGAAGTCTTTGTATCCATAATGACAAAATCACTTGTTTTTTGTTTTTCTCATTAAATTTATGTCTACTTTTTGATAATTTTGTGTTATTTACAAGCTATTTGTATTCAGTTATCACCGACAAAATGCATTTTCATTGGTTGGAATTTTAAAAAATGCAAAAGAAAATATCTGATTTTGACATTGTGGATCCAATTACTTTTGACAAATTGTTGTTTTTCGCTATCGGCTCAACTTTATATAATTGAATCATGGTCTGATTTAAAGAAATATTGTGAAGAAAACTACACGGAGCAAATATATGTACTTTTTGGCAATATCCCCGATGTCACATAAAATTACCATTTTTTCTTAAAATTAGCTCATTTAATTTTTCTAATATAATTTAACATTTTTATATACATCGAAAATAGAAACATATATTAAGTACATAATAGAGGTCAAACATAGCTAAAAGTATTTGCGTCTATAACGTTCATTTCCTGTGTTTGCAAATTTACATACAACTAAATAATCAAGAAAATTTTTGGAATTGATAATTGATTTCCATATCGGTTGAACATAACGGTAGATTCATATCAATTATTATACAGTAGTAAATTGAATAAATAGCCTTATACCGAACTTCTGTAAGCAGTTTCTAGTCACTATTTGAGGCATTTTGAAGTAAAGTCTCAATTTGTGACTACAAGGTGCGTTCCAAAGTAAACAGGACTTATAAAAAAACAGAACAAATGGTTTTTTTCGGTAAAATCAATTTATTTTATTTTTTTTTACAGCTTTTTGCACGGTCCAAAAGCATGTCGAACGAGTGTTTTAGCTCGTTGGTCGGTATGGCCGCCAGTATGCCGGTGCAAGCCTTTTGAATGACCTCTACGTCTGCATAACACTTCCCTTTCATGGCCAAATGCATTTCCCGAAAAGGAAGAAGTCGCACGGTGTAATATCAGGTGAATACGGTAAGTGGTTAACGGTTAAAATGTATTTTTGGTCAAATAATCGGTCACAAGCGTCGTTCGTTCTGAGCAATTTTTGGTCGTCAGTCAATTTGTGCGGAACAAACCGTGCACACAACTTTCGTAAGCCCAAATGTTCGGTCAAAATGCGATAAATCGATGTTTTAGAGATGTTCAATTCCATTTCCATGCATTTCAATGATGATTTCGCTGATTTTTGATGAATTCACGCACAGTTTCGATGGAATTTCCGGTGATCACGGATTTTTATAGGCCCACATGTTGATCGCCATTTATGTCCTCACAACCACTTTGAAAACGTTCAAACCACTCGTGCACTCTGCTACGGGATAGGCAATCATCGCCATAAACTTGTTTTATCAACTGAAACGTTTCGGTAAAAGTTTTACCAATTTTAAAACAAAATTTAATGTTGGCATTTTGTTCGAAGCTCATTTTCGTACCGAACACAAACATACTTAAAATGTCATGAAATTCTCACTGGATTCTAACGCACCAGTCGACATATAGTCCTGTTTACTTTGGAACACACTTTGTTGCTACTATTCACTAAACAGTCTCTAGCGTTAATCACAAAATATTGTCCTGATAGTTAGCACGTCACATAACTAAAAGGAGTTCTCTTGAATATACTGAATAGAGATCATGATAGACATTATTCGATTGTCTTTTTTTTATATTTTGTAAGCAACTCAAACACGAAAAAGTTAAAAATAAATCATATTTACATAAATTTCGTAAATATTATGAAACAAAATCAACATATTTTTATTTTTATTGGTAATTATGTTTTTCGACTACGTAATAGAAAATTTAATATTTGTTATCGACATATTTATTTTGATTCAAGTGTAAATATACCTCTGAATAATGAATTGTAATAGATTTTTGTGACTGTCATTTACAGAATTGCAAAATAGTCTCAAGTCACAAAAATTGTCTGTAATTTAATTTAAATTTTAGAGACTTGTGACTGTGTCACAGTACAGAATCGCTCAGATAAGCTTTCCTTAACTAATTTCACTCTTTGCCTCATAATCGCGATAATTTCAAATACAAATGATTAATCACAGGGAATGCTAACTTGTTTTACGACAAGAATATTTAGTGACCATTTAAGTAAAATTAATCTGCTAGGCCTATTTATTTACTAATTATTATTATAATCATGCAATACTTATTTTCTTATAAAACATTTCAATTTGTATTTAATCGCTTTTATTTGGAAAATTTTAATATTATTATGCATTTACTAGTGTTACCTATTGACATTAGCGTGTGACAAATATAATACAAATATACTTACGTTACGATTTGTTATGAAGTGGGTAGTTAAATTGGCATTTGGGTGCAAATATCAATCGAGTTTTGTAAATAAATAAAACAAATATCCAAGAACTGTGGGAATAATCGAAAGATAATTTCATATACACATTGTATAGGTACGTGGGTATATGTATGGTAATTAAACATTGGTTTGTATATACATATGTACACTTAAAGTGGGTAAAAAAAAACGAATGTTTTTTGTTTCGTTTGATACTCCAAAAATTGGTTAGTATACACCCCTAAGAGGTTTTATCTTTTTTTTTTCTTCTTTTCAGATAGAAAAAATGTATCTCCCTTCAAACTACTTGAAAAAATATTCGTTTCATAGGTTTTATAGGAAGTTGAATGCTTTACAAAATGATCTCCAACGGATTTTTTCGTAAACTTAGCAGTATATATGTATACACGAGGGTGTTTTTTTTAACTATTAATTTTTTTTCAATCCCATCATGAAATTTCCTTGGAAATACCCTAAAAAGATTCCCTCAAAATTTGAACCCTTAATATTAACATTAAGTACTAGACCAAGGCATATAAAAATTTTCAATTGAAAATACACGACAAACGTGATTTTTTATCTTTAAATTTCTATAGCTCAGAGGTATTTTATGGCATCGCTTTGACTTTAGGCACATATTCCTCAGAATTGAACACTCTACAAAACTGACCTTTGCGACAAAGTCGAAACTCATACCGGCGAGGTAGTACGGTGCTCTAAACCTGATTTTTCCACGAAGTTCGCATTTTTTTGTATATACATATCTCGTTAATGACAAGAGCCATAGAAAAAGTGTAAATGGCAAACTTGTAGGAAATTACAAAAAAGGTCTGGTAACTATCAGGTCACAAATTCGAGGCAATATTTTGAGACTAACGCAAGAGACCGTTTAGAGAATAGTAACTAGTCACAAATTGAAACTTTACCTCAAAATGTCTCAAATAATACTAGAGACTGCTTACAGAATCGCGCTATAAATGGCCTCAAAGAAGTTGTGATTGAACACCATTAGACTACTTCTTGTGCGGTTATTTTAAGTCACTGGCCTTTAACAATGAACCAGACTCTCTTCAAGTTTTAGAAGTCAATATTGACTGTGCTATTCATGACATACAACTTAATTTAGTGGAAAGGATTCATCGAATTCGTTCCTGCAAAAGAAGCTGTGGGAGCCATTTGAATGATGTTAATTTCAGAACTTAATTGTATCGTATCGTAGTGTATTTTTTTTTAAGAAATCATATCACTTTTATTCGAAAACCATTTTCAAGTAGTTTGTCTGCAGAATAAAAACTAAATGCGCTAAAGTCGCCTTTTTATTACTTTGTACTGTGCATTTAATATTATAAAAATTGTAATATATGTTTGTAAATTGATAGACATAACTGGAAATATGCTTTATTGTATAAAAAAGGACTGGTCGATGACTCCATTCAAGCAGTTAATTGAGAGTGGTGCTCATAGTCCAATGACATGTTTATCGTAGAAAAATTAGGAAGATTTCAAAAAACCAAAAAAAGCTTCCATAGCGTGATAGCGAATGACGTTAAAAATGTTTTCTCCACATTGAAACTAGATATCTTAAAAACTCTTCCATGGAGAGTGAAACCCGTTTTGAAAAACACCATTCTGAGAAAAACGCGTTTACGTATACTCCCGCTCTCATTTGTTTGCGGGATAATGTTTGTTATGGTTTCATTTTCTTAGATAGCGTTCAACTGAAAGGTTGTCTCTTATTTTTGTCTGCCTTTTTGTGTTGGAAATTTACAATGTTCAAGCGAAAAAGAGTAGTGTTGTCTCTTAATTACAAAGTGAAGATAAATAAGAGTATAAAAAATGGAGAATCTGGCAGTAAGTTGGCACAAATATATAGTGTAGGAACTTCTACGATATCAGACATTAAAAAGAATTCCGATTCCATAATGAAATTCACCTGCGCGCTTGAGAAAGAAGATGGAAGTTCGCAACGTAAAGTTATGAAAAAATCTCAAAATAAAATTATGGAGAATGCAGTTTTTACTTAGTTTTTACAAAAGAGAGCATACGGCCAGCCCATATCAGGACCTCTGTTATGTGAAAAAGCACTGGATTTTAATCAAAAACTTGGTGGTGATAATTCTTTCAAAGCGAGCTGTGGATTGTTAGCAAAATTCAAATTTAGACATGGCATTCGAGAACTAGAGATTAAAGGAGAGAAACTTTCTGCTAACGATATGATGAATACGATTTAGATTTTGTATACTATGCAGATGCAACAGGTCTTAATTGGAAAGCTCTACCAAGCAGATCGTTAGCATCGCGTCGTGAAAATGCAGCACCTGGGCACAAAGTGAGTAAGGACAGAGTTACAGTTATGACTTGCCCAAACGCTAATGGAACACATCGATTGCCACTGCTACTTATTGGTAAATCAAAAAATCCGCGCTATTTCAAAAATGTTAAAATCTCCTTAACTTACGCTAACCAAAAAAAGCATAGATGAACACAGAAATTTTTCTTACTTGGTATGAAAATACGTTTATTCCCGAAGTGAAGAAATTTCAAAAGGACGTGGGGAAAGAGGGCGACGTATTGTTGTAGTTAGATAATGCGCCAACGCACCCTTCCGCTGAAACACTAAATCGAGAAAATGGGAAGTTCACAGTTAAGTTTTTACCCCCTAACGTAACATCGATATTGCAACCAATGGACCAAAGTATCATTTAACTTTAAAACGTTTATACAGAAAGCAACTATTGCGTCGTCGTTTGACAACAGAGGACAGTGAAATAGAAACGACGTTAAAGTTTTTTAAGGAAACAAATTTAAAATATTGTTGTTATATGCTGGTAGAAACGTGGAGCTCTGTGGAATTGCAAACATTAAAAAGCGCTTGGAATAAATTATTAAAATTAACTCTATCTAATTCCTCGATTAAACCGCATGACGATTTTAAAGAAATAACAGAAGCAATGAAAATTCTTAGCATTGGTGAAGGGTGCGATGAAAAAAATATTAAGGAATGGCTGAACTGCGATAATGAAGACCCTGGATTCCAAATATTAACTGATGAAGAAATCATTGAGGATTTGAACAATAACGAGAGAGAAGATGAAGAAGAGACTGAAACTGGGGAGTACGTCAAGTACCATCTTACGCAGAAGTTTTTGAAGCTCTTGATATTGCTTTTAAGTGGTTTGAAAGACAGGATGTATCGGATCCCATACAGTTGTTACAACTGAAACGCATCAGGGACTTGGCCGCAATGAAACGATGTGATTCTTTACGTCAAAGACCAATAGCAAGTTATTTCCAACCAAATTTTTAAATTATTTATAATTTATCGTTAAAGCTCGGTTTTTATGTATCGTACATATTATCTAAACTACACTTGTAAAACTTATTACATAATAAAACTTTATTATAATTTAAATATCGTTTGATTTATTTACTTGCTCTATCGTGCTATGTTTTTCACGAAACCCGAATTGTTGCGTTGGTTTTATATTATTTTCGTGGAGGAACGAGACATATTTAATTGCAAACTGTTTTCAAATATTTTAGAAAGACAGGTCTGTAGGAAGGCGGCTGTATTATGTCTTTCCCAGGATTATACTTCAAGATAATCTGTGACTTTTTTCATGAAATTGGATAGTATCCGAAACTAAGAATAGCATTGAAGAGCAAAGAGAGCACCTTTACAGCAGTATTTTGTAACTCAATAAGCACTATTTTCTAGGTAATATAATATGGTGACTTTTTTAGATTAGGTAAGATTGACAGCTTAAAGTTGTTCTTTGAGCAATTGAGCACAACAATTACCCTTTCCGTCGTCACTTCGAGCCCAATCTCCACCCAAGTCTCATATAGGTATGATGGAGTCAATTGGATGGCTTTCCAAAGGGAATTTTTCTTGCTTGAATGTGGACACAGCTTCTTTATATACATTTAAGTGCTGAATTTTACACGTGCGTACGCTCCGAAGTCTTAACTATCTTTTTGCAACCAAGATACGCACCCGCCTCTGTGCAGCAAAAAACGCACGACAACAGACACAAGGAAGGTTCGACGTCGAGAAGCTGCAATCACAACAGAGAGGTGAACGATTTTCTACTCCACTTGCACTCCAGATCTCTGAGAGCACTCATCAGCAACTCGGTATAAGGAAACTGTAACGGCAATTCAAGCTTCTTACGTTCAGCTGCAGCGAGACGAATTAGCAGGCAAAAAAAGGGAGGTCGAAATGCGTGAGTATAAAGAGCTTGACAATACCGGAGCAGATTCTTTATTGGCGTAGCAACCGCTTACGCGATTATAGTCGAGTTAACAACAGAGCGTCAGTCGTTTCTTCTCTCCGCTACGTGGCGCCAATTGGATATTCCAAGCGAACCCAGGTTCTTCTACACCTGATCCTTCCAACGGAGTGGAGGTCTTCCGTTTCCTCTGCTTCCTCCGGTGGCTACAGCGTCAAATACTTTCAGAGCTGGAGTGTTTTCATCCATTCGGGTAACATGACCTAGCCAGCGTAGCCGTTGTCTCTGAATTCGCTGAACTATGTCAATGTCGTCGTATATCTCATACAGATAATCGTTCCATCGAATGCGATATTCACCTTGGCCAATGCGCAAAAGACCATAAATCTTCCGCAGAACTTTTCTCTCGAAAACTCGCAAAATCGACTCATCAGTTGTTGTCATCGTCCAAGCCTCTGCACCATATAGCCGGACGGGAATTATGAGTGACTTATGGAGTTTGGTTTTTGTTCGTCGAGAGAGGACTTTTCTTCTCAATTGCCTACTCAGTCCGAAAAAGCACCTGTTGGCAAGAGTTATCCTGCGTCGGATTTCCAGGCTGACTGGTTCCAAGATAGATAGATATTTATTTGATGACAGGAGATATTTCGTCTTGCCCTCGTTCACTGCCGGACCCATTTGCTTTGCTTCCTTGTCCAGTCTGGAGAAAGCAGGACTAACGGCGCGGAAATTGAGACCTATGATATCAATATCATCGGCATATTCAGTTCGAATTATTTTCTCCAGCAGCAGGTTGAAGAAGTCGCACGATAGGGAGTCGCCCTGTCTAAAACCTCGATTATGACGGAGTTTTTGATATTGCTCAACGTCAGTTTACACATGCGTATTAGTTTTGCGGGGATACCAAATTCAGACACCGCGGCATAAAGGCAGCTCCTTTTCGTACTGTCGAAAGCAGCTTTGAAATCGAAGAAGAGATGGTGTGTGTCGATTCTCCTTTCATGGGTATTTTCCAAGATTTCGCGCATGGTGAATATCTGGCCGGTTGTTGATTTGTTAGATATAAAGCTACACTGATAAAGTCGAATCAGTTTGTTGACGGTGAGCTTTAATCTTTCACACAATACGCTCGATAGAAACTTATATGCGATGTTGAGGACGCTTATCCCAAGGTAGTTGGGGCAGAGTGTGGGGTCTCCCTTTTTGTGGATTGGGCAGTGCACACTTAAATTCCAATCGTTGGGCATGCTTTCGTCCGACCATATTTTACAAAAAACCTGATGCATGCTCCTTATCAGTGTTTGAATAGCTCGGCCGGTAATCCATCGGCCCCCGCCGCTTTGTTGTTCTTCAGGCGGGTAATTGCTATTCGAACTTCTTCATGGTCGGGCAATGGAACATCTGCTCCATCGTCATCGATTGGGGAATCGGGTTCGACTTCTCCTGGCGTTGAGCGTTCACTGCCATTCAGCAGGCTGGAGAAGTGTTCCCTCCATAATTTAAGTATGCTCTGGGCATCAGTGACTAGATCACCTTTGGGAGTTCTACAAGAGTATGCTCCGGTTTTAAAATCTTCTGTAAGCCGCCGCATTTTTTCGTAGAATTTTCGAGCATTACCCCTGTCGGCCAGCTTATCAAGCTCTTCGTACTCACTCATTTCGGCCTCTTTCTTTTTCTGTCTGCAAATGCGTCTCGCTTCCCTCTTCAACTCTCGGTATCTATCCCATTCTGCAAGTGTTGTGGTCGATCGTAACGTTGCGAGGTAGGCAGTCTGTTTTCTCTCCGCTGCGACACG
Source organism: Bactrocera tryoni (assembly GCF_016617805.1). Taxonomy (NCBI): domain Eukaryota; kingdom Metazoa; phylum Arthropoda; class Insecta; order Diptera; family Tephritidae; genus Bactrocera; species Bactrocera tryoni. The sequence continues at coordinate 33,076,642 of NC_052499.1, read as the reverse complement.
GCACTCCTCGTCGTACCAGCTGTTCTTTTGCACTTTCCGAAAACCAACGGTTTCGGTTGCAGCTGTACGTAGGGTGTTGAAATGCCGTCCCACAGTTTCCTTATACCGGGTTGTTGATGAGTGCTCTCAGAGAGCAGGAGTGCAAGCCGAGTAGCAAATCGTTCGGCTGTCTGTTGTGATCTGTGAATATTGACTGCAACAAGATAGTGGTCCGAGCCGATGTTAGGACCTCGGAGCGTATGCACGTCTAGAACACTGGAGACGTGTCTTCCGTCTATCACAACATGATCGATCTGGTTGGTGGCTTTTTGATCCGGAGACAGCCAGGTAGCTTGATGTATCTTCTTGTGCTGGAATCTAGTACCACAGATAACCATATTTCGGGCCACGGCGAAGTCGATCAGCCTCAACTGATTTGGGGATGTTTTGTCGTGGAGGCTGAATTTACCGACGGTAGTGCCAAATACACCTTTTTTGCCCACCCTGGCGTTAAAGTCACCAAGCACGATTTTGACATCGTGACGGGGGCAGATCTCGTAACGCGCTCCAAGCGCTCATAGAAGGCATCTTTGGTCATATCGTCCTTCTCTTCCGTGGGGGCGTGGGCGCAAATCAGCGATATGTTGAAGAACCTCGCTTTGATGCGGATTGGGGCTAGACGTTCATTCACCGGAGTGAATGATAGTGCTCGGCGAAGGAGTTTCTCTCCCACCACGAATCCAACACCAAACTTGTGGTTGTGTGCGTTTTACGTGGCGGGTCCCAAACCCAGCGCACAACCCTATGTAGGGGATGTTTCGCCTTCTCACTTTAGATCGCCTTCAAAAGGCTACCCAGAGGATACTTGGTCAAAGACCGGAAGTTGTGAGCTGCTTGAGCCATGTGTAAACTGAACTTCTACACATGACACCATCCTATTTAATGTTTTCAGTTGTCTCTTTTTACTTATAACACTCAAATATTATTTCTGGTTGCCAGTTTGTTAGGTCGAAAGGAATTCGGAGTGCACCATATCTCGAAAATCGAAGAAAACTGTCAACATAACGGTGATTTTTGACCTGTTTTGTCGTGTTTTTTCGGATTCGGCTTACCTTTGATATTCGGCCGATATTGTTTCACAGACGTTAATATGACCCCGTTTTTCGAAAAAAATTAGCAAGTTTGAAACCAATCGTGCTTTCACTTTTCTTATGCCCAAATGATTATTCAAAATGGTTTTTACTGATCCTTCCGATATTCCAACCATGCCAGTAAGATCTCTGACCGTTAATCGATTCTCAAGTACCAACACCTTTATTTTATTAACGCGTTGATCACCAGTTGATGTTGATGGCCGTCCTGAGCGGGGTTCGTCGTCAACGCGTTCTCGACCTTGTTTGAATAATTTGCACCAATCAAAAATACTTGCTCGGAATAAACAATTATCCCTAAAGACCCTTTCCGACATTTTAAACGTTTTGGCACCAGAAATTTGATTGCGCACACCGAAATTAATGGAAATTCTTAGTTGAATAAATGCTCATATCGTCGCCGAATGCACTTTTTGTACTATAAAAATATCTTCCGAGTTAATACGGAAAGTAATCGGACTGATTTTCTTCCGCCGCGACTGTACTTCGGAGCGTGCGCGTACCGACTAGATTCGGTAGAAGGCCTTCCTAGCTAACGAACGATAGGCTGATCAGTTGTCTCCAAGCACCTGAGGAGTCAGGACAAATATTTTCACGCGACTTGTTTCTGTAAGTGGTGTAGCCGAAAATTCTGCGTTCGTTAAAACAGAGGTACACGATTAAATTCTGTGTGAAACTCGGTAAAACTACGACAGGGTTTTGATATGATCAAGCAGGCTTACGCAGATGTTGCTTTAGCAAGAAATGGTGTGTTTCGGTAGCACTAGACCTTTTTGGAGAGCCGTAAAGAGGTCGCCGATGAAGACGGTGCTAGGAGACCTGCGACTTCGACAAACAGCGATAATGTGACGGTCGACTAAGTAAAGTCTGTTGAGTATGATCTCAAAACAAAGAGGCAATCTACCGAGTGGCACACACGAGGGAATCCAAGAAGCATGCACTTCAGTTCTCAAGGCTATTCCGTAGAATTCCTTCCGTGACGCCAAGTCAAGTATAGAAAGTTTTTAAAGAATTGTAGCGATTGGTTCAATACATTTTCTTAAATCGACTCAGTCCTATTACTTTCCGCACAAACCATGAATACTAAACACTAATGATTATTTTGATGTTATATTTTGCACAGTTGTCACTGAAACTCATACACACTTAAAAAAAATATATATCTACGAATGGGTAGTAAATCTTCCACTGCACAATGAATTGCTGTTACCAAATTTGGTCTAATAAATTCTTTTAAAATGGCTTATAATTCTCCACTGCATCATATTCTGTTAAGTGCGTTTAATTTCCAAAGATTTCGACCAAAACATCGATCAAAAAACTGTTTTTGCATAATATTATTTGTTGCTTAAATTGGTTTACAGGTTTTTCTGTTTCTTGTATTTCAATGCTTTTACCACTCTTCTTCTATTAATGCCTGAATGCGTTTTATACCATGTCGCGATTATAACCGAGTTAACAACAGCTCGCCAGTCGTTTCTTCTTTTCGCTACGTGGCGCCAATTGGATATTCCAAGCGAACCCAAGTCCTTCTCCACATGGTCCTTCTAACGGAGTGGAGGTCTTCCTCTTCTTCTGTTTCCCCCGGTGGGTACTGCGTCGAATACTTTCAGAGCTGGAGTGCTTTCGTCCATTCGGACAACATGACCTAGCCAGCGCTGAACTATGTCAATGTCGTCATATATCTCATACACCTCATCGTTCCATCGAATGCGATATTCGCCTTGGCCAACGCGCAAAAGACCATAAATCTGTCGCAGAACTTTTCTCTCGAAAACTCGCAGCGTCGACTCATCAGTTGTTGTCATCGTCCAAGCCTCGGCACCATATAACAGGACGGGAATTGTGAATGACTTATAGAGTTTGGTTTTTGTTCGTCGAGAGAGGACTTTTCTTCTCAATTGCTTACTCCGTCCGAAATAGCAACTGTTGGCAAAAGTTATCCTGCGTTGGATTTCGAGGAGATCTTTCGTCTAGCGCTCGTTCACTACTTGACCTTATCCAATCTGGAGAAAGCAAAACTAACGGCGTGGTTGATGTCATCGGCGTACGCCAGCAGTTGAACACTTTTATAGAAGATAGTACCTTTCCTATTTAGTTCTGCAGCTCAAATCATTTTCTCCAAGAGCAGATCGAAAAAATCGCACGAAAGGAAGTCGCCATATCTGAAACCTCGTTTGGTATCGAACGACTCAGAGAGGTCTTTCCCGATCCGACGGAGCTATTGGTATTGCTCAACGTCAGTTTACACACGTATTAGCTTTGCGGGGATACCAAATTCAGACATCACCTTTTCGTGCTGTCCTCTTTTCACGCGTCTTTTCCAAGATTTGGCACATGGTGAATATCTGGTCAGTAATAGATTTTCCAGGCCTAAAGACACACTGATAAAGTCAAATCAGTCTGTTGACAGTGGGCTTTAGTCGTTGACACAATACGCTTGAAAGAATCTTATAAACGATGTTGAGGAGGCTTATCCCACGGTAGTTGGCGCAGATTGTGGGGTCTCACTTTTAGTGAATTGGGCATAGCACACTTAAATTCCAATCGTTGGGCATGCTTTCATCCGACCATATTTTACAAAGAAACTGATGCATGCTCCTTATCAGTTCTTCGCCGCCGTTTTTGCTGCTTGTTTGTTCTTTAGACGGGTAATTGCTATTCGAACTTCTTCATGGTCAGGCAATGGAACGACTGCTCCATCGTCGTCGATTGGGAAATCGGGTTCGCCTTCTCCTGGCGTTGTGCGTTCACTGCCTAGATCACCTTTGGGGGTTCTACAGGAGTATGCTCCGGTCTTGAAACCTTCTGTTAGCCGCCGCATTTTTTCGTAGAATTTTCGAGCATTACCCCTGTCGGCCAGCTTATCAAGCTCTTCATACTCACGCATTTCGGCCTCTTTCTTTTTCTGTCTGTAAATGCGTCTTGCTTCCCTCTTCAACTCTCGGTATCTATTCCATTCCGGACTAGGAGTAGTTTATCTCACTAATCTAATAAATTTAACAACATTTCACCATACCAAAATGACAGTTCTTAATCTCATCTCCGAGGTGATTAGAATCTAATGTATGCGAAAACTCTCTGTGCGACTCTGATTTAGCACCATCTACTTCTCAGCATTGGAAATATATTACATTATGATAGCTGATTTAGATACTCCAAAAGAAAAAAATGTTAACAAACAAATGAAATAAACGCAATGAATCTGACTACACCTGAAAATCGACTTCACAAATAAAAAAATGCCTCCATTATTTCCAATATAAGAAAAATATTTAAAAGACGACGGCTTTTATAACAAAATATTATGTAACAATGTTTTCTTTTAATAAAAGGCAAAAACATCTTTTTTATCATCCGCCTAACGGCAATGAGAACGGGCAAGATTAGTTTTTTTTTTATTACACACATTTTTAAAACTTTAACTAACTTTAACTTTTAAACTAACGAGCAGTTTGATTTGAATAACTTAAAATCAAATTACATAGAAATTAATAGTAATATTCATACATATACGGTATATAGTATAATTATTTTCTTTTTATTTTAGCTTCCAACTAAGCTATGTGGTTTTTTGCGACATAATCGACCAGAGAGACATGTGTCTAAAAGAAGATTTCTCGCCTCCTCGTTCACATGTGCATTAAGCCTTTTGTAGTGGACATCTGCCTGACTCCTGATTTCTTCGGCGACTGTATTCATCCTTAGGTCTCGATGAATATCAGCATTTCTGCAGTTCCAAGGAGCATTTACAATGCCTCTTAGCACCTTGTTTTGAAAACGTTGTATAATATTAATACTGCAATCACTGGCACATCCGGCTTGATTATTTGTTTATAAAGAAGTAATTTGTTGTGTATGGACAGATTTGACCTTCGCCCAATTAGCCATTTCATTTTCGACAATTTCAGATTAAGTTCAATCCTTTTTATTTTAATATGCTCCTTCCAACGTAATCTAGCATCGAGCGTAATGCAAAGATATTTAGCTGTATTTGCGTATGGTATGCAGACATCTAGAATACTTATAGGTTGATAAGTGATTCTTTTGTTTGTAAAATTTACATGAACCGACTTGCCACCGTTTAGTTTTATTCTCCATTTTTTAGTCCAGCTTACTACAGAGTTGATTGCATGTTGCAGATTTAGCGCAGGGTTTTCTGCTGTTTTTTCGACGCATAGTATTGCGGCGTCATCAGCAAAAGTGGCAGTCATACTGTTTGGTGCTAACGGTAAGTCTCTTGTATACAAAATATATAAAAGTGGACCTAAGATACTTCCCTGAGGAACTCCTGCTTCAATTTCTTTTAGTTTAGAGAATTCATTTCCTTGTTTTACACGGAAAAATCTCATGGTGATATACGATTCTAAAAGAGCACAATACTCAACCGGAAGACATGATTTTAGTTTTTGTATAAGGCCTTCGTGCCATACCTTGTCAAACGCTTGTGCAACGTCAAGGAATACAGCTGAGCATACGTTTCCCTCCTCCAGGGATTTTTCTATTTGTGATGTTATTCTGTGAATTTGTTCTATTATTGAATGCTTATTTCTAAAACCGAACTGATGCGATGGGATTAACTGATTTTCGTCGATTATAGATTTTAATCTTAGATAAATTAATTTTTCAAAAAGTTTTGAGATTTGTGGAAGTAGCGTAATTGGTCTATATGACGAGACTACGTGAGGATCCTTTCCTGGCTTAGGAACCATAACAACTTCGGCAACTTTCCAAAGGCTTAGAAAATATGTCAGACGGATTGCTGTATTGAAAAGATAGGCGAGCTTCCGTAAACATATGTATGGTAACTGCTTTAACACTTCAGCTGTAAATAAATTTCTTAACTTTAAGCTTTTTAATTTCACTTTTAAGTTCACAAATGGTGATTGCTGGGATTGTTGCATGATCCTGTTGAATGCTACTGAGGAAAGCGATTTCACTATCCTCGTTTGGAGGAAAGGTTTCAGCTAGGTGTTTTGCAAATGCATTAGCTTTATCACAATCACTTCTAGCCCATGTATTGGAAGCAACTTTTAGTGGTGCAACGTGACTTGTTGGACGTTTCAGATACTTAGTATTTTTCCAGAGTGAGTAATCATCTTTTTTGTCAGCGGATAGTTGAGATAAATATTTATTAATTGACTCATTCTTAATATGAGCAATTTCTCGTTTTAATTCTGCTGTTGCCTTATTAAGGTTAGTTTTGTCGAGTGGTGAGCGGGTTTGTTGCCATTTCCGTCGTAACTTTCTTTTCTTAATTAGAAGGATTTTTATTTCTTTAGGGTAATTTGAACCTACACTTTTCCGCTTTAACTCCGGAGTATTATCCCAAGCTGCTTGTTGAATTTCTTTCGTAAATGTGTTAACTTCTAACTCTAGTTGTTCAATTGTTGTGATTTTCGGACACTTTATTATAGTCTGAAGTATTTGTTTGAACGAAGTCCAGTCCGTATTTTTGTTGCATAGCTTCAGACTAAGATCTCTTTTAATGACTGTTTCCCTTACTGTTAAACATAATGGGGAGTGATCAGAGCTTAGATCTAATCCACCTTCTATTTCTATGAAATTTCGAGATATCTTTCTGGTTATAAAGAAGTCAATTACATCTGGTATTTTGTTGGTGTCCGTTTGCCAATAAGTTGGTGTTCCGGTCGATACAAGCTCACACCCCGTTTCTTGAGCTGCCTGGAATAAGTGTCGCCCTTTAGCTGTCGTAAGGCTCGATCCCCAGTAAACATGCTTAGCGTTAAAGTCGCCTAATAAATTTGTGTTTGTGCATATTGAGAAGTTCTTTATATTCTACAACGAGGATTTTGTATCTCGGCGGGCAATATATTGCAGTAATTGACAAGGGTTGGTTCTTTGCTTTTAATGTAATAGTTGTGGTTTGAATATTGTGCGTACTGATTTTTCTATCCTCATAATGTATAATGCTGTTTTTAACAATAACAGCAGTGCCTCCCCTCGCACAATTACTAGGGTGGATTGTATGATAGATATCGTAGCTTTTGAAAGTTATTTGGCTGTGTCTCGTAAAATGAGTTTCGGAAATAAGACATACATCTATTTTTTCTTTTTGTAAAATAAGTAGAAGCTCTTCTTGGTGCTTTAATAGTCCATTTGCATTCCATGTCATAACTCGGAGAGCACCATTCATGCCTTCAATTATGTTTTATTTTTATTTTTTTCGAGGTTATCTAAGCGGCTGCACAGATCGTTATTGAATTTTTCTTGTTTATTTAACATCTCAAGTATTTGAGTTAGTAGGTCTTCGGTCATCTTTGTGTTTTTTTCGTTCACCACGTTTGAGTTGCCTTTCAGTACTTCAGAAAAAGTGAGCTTACTCGTCTGTACACGATTCTGCTTGTTGACAGTACTTTTATTACCAATGTGTGGATTAATTGATGTACTGGGCAAATTTGTGGTAACTTTTTGTTTCTTCAAGGCTTTGTTACGAATGCTTTGAAGCTCCTTGGCAACAATACATCCCCTGTGGTTTGCCGGATGGCTTTCGCCACAGTTACAGCATTTTGGTTTTTCTGTGTTTGGTTTTTGCCACTCGATGGTTTTGTGCTTACCACCGCATTTAACGCACTTTGACATTTTGCAACAGAAGTTCTTTGTGTGTCCAAATGCCTGGCAATTTTTACTTTGTGGAATAAGTTTAGAATTCCTAATAGGCTCGATGAGAACAACGGTGTGAAGAATGTGTTTGATTTCATAAATTTTCTTTATGTCTTCATTAGAATCAAAAGTGGCTAAAAACATGTTCAAAGGTACTCATGTTTTCCACTTGAATTTATTTACGACGTTCATAACATGTAAACCTTGTTCTTTTAAATCTGCGATAATATCACTAATGCTACACGAATGGTGGAGATTTTTAATCATAACCTTTATTGGACGCGTTTGTTTGTCTTCAAAGGAATACCATGAATCTCCCGACGCAGACAACATTTTTGTAACTGATGTGTAGTCATCACTTGATGTAACGCTTATTTTATGGATGTCGTTATTTAATAGTTTAAATACAAAAGAACTTTTAGTATTATCTTTAATTAGGTTATTTAGTTCTTTATAATTAGAGATATTCGAAATCATAATAGGTGGAGGTCGCGGTTCATATTTCGGTTTTTCTTTTTTTAGCTGTCTGGTTTTCACCGTTCGAAGAAAAAGTATTTTCTTTTAAAATCACTTCTGGTGAAGCTTCGGCCTTACGCTTTTTGCTATGCCTTTTATTTTTCTTTAAAATCCAGTCTGTTTCCAGAGCTAGTTCTTCTTCATCAGTTTCGTATTGAGATTGACTATAATTAGGCACAAGTGGGCGATTATTTTGTTCTTTAAGCTTTTGACTTTAAATTTTTAATTGTTCGCATAATTGTTCTAATTCTCTCAATTTTTGTTTCAATTCATCTATTTCGGAAACTAATTTTTTCGGTTGGCTTGTTGGTATTTCCTGACCCCCTCCAGGGGGCGGGGTACGATGCATAATCCAGCTATATACTATATGCAGAGAACGTATATTATAGAGAAGGTTCACGATGTCGAGAATTTAGGGATATTTGGACTTTGGGATATTTACTGTTTTGGATGAGTGCATTTCACCACAGAAAATTATTAGCGCATTTCACCACTTAACATCAGGGGACACGAAAATAGCAGAATTGAGCATTTTCAGTGTTAAATGAGAAAAATAATCATAATTCCAATGTTAAGGAATGTACGCTTACAGATTCCCTTTTTTACTATGCGCAAACGATGCTGCATATAATTTATAGATCGGTATACATATGTATGTACATAAGTTAACGCCAAATACGTTAACAGTGCCAAAGGCACCTCACTTCCGCCCCCAAACTTTCGCTGACGCAGCACACGCGCCGACGCACAGTGGTGCCGCTTCATACAATCCGCGGCAAAAAATAGAAGGAATCGAGGTAGGGCTTTGAAATTTGGCACACATCTCTCATATTGCCAAATTAGATGAAAAAAAAATTTGTTAAAATCCGCCCACAACCACGCCCACCTCCCATATAACACAAAAATCAAAAATCATCCTACAGTAACAAAATTTTCTACAGTGTAATATTTTGTAAATATAAGCTTGTCCAGAAAAAATTAAGCAAATCCGCCCACAATTACGCCCATCTCTCATATAATATAATCACAAAAGTTGCAATATTTTCGCTGTTATCACAGCTAGTTGTAGTAGATTAAAATGCTAATTACTCATGAATTGGCAGCTAATGGCAGCTGATTTTTTTTTCTATCGATTAAGGAGATTTTAAAGTTTATTTTGTGTAAGTGGCTAACCTGCGCGCTCCTGCGCACAATAGTTATATTCTGTTGAAGTTGTGAAATATATGATTTTTTTGGACCATGAAAAAACATCATATTAAAAAAAATCTTGAAAAAGAAAGTATACATTTGATGATGTAAATCACATCTATAACATTGGTTTTAATAAATAGAAACTTTACAATTTGTATTTTATAGTTAACTTTTGAGTTTTAACCTTTGCAATATTCATCACATTTTTCTGAGTAACTTTGCGTTGATACTTTGTTGGACTTTGAAGCTCTCCCAACAAAAAACCATTGAATATATCAAGCCCAAGTATTCGGACAATGTTATTTGATTAGTTCTTAGCTTAAATTGAAAAGATGGTACAAATTTGGAATGATAAAAAAAATCCTTTTTTTCCGCTCTGGCACCACTGTGCGACGTTTGCTTGCAACACCCAGACTTCACTTCCGCTCCCAAGCTTTTGCTAAGGGAGTTCTAGGAATCCGATCACCAGGCAAGACAGGTGACCGGATCAGTTAAGGCTAGTTTAAGCTTACATTTAAGTTTGATAATTGTAATTATTGCAGTCCGTTTTTAGACTCGAATAAAGACGGCCAGAGCTTGTGCTCTGGCCAAAATAAAAATACATTTTTTTATTATTTCCCGCGTAGGGGAAATTAACTCATATATTTGTTATGAAAGCACATACATAAGGATGTACATACATATGTATATATTTTAAGATTGAGCTATTTTATGATGAATTCCATAAAATCTTTGCAAATATATAATTCAATAAGATTTGTATTACTACCAAAATATGCATTTTATATAGGTTTGGTACGACATACATATGTATATTTATATACTTAAATAAATATTTGCTTTGGTCATTAAACTTTTGGATATCATGTTAAAAGACCAAGCGGTCGCACATTTGTCTATATATCATTATGTGTGAATGTAGACAAATATAAAAGAACCATACGCATAATGTTTGTAAATTTGTTTACATGCAACAAATGTATGTAAATATGTACATCAATGCTTCATGCGAAATTTCCGTTGACGCGGACAAGCAATGGCGAAGCTCATATTTTTTGCTTTCATGTCAAAGAATCAATGTGTCGAAAGAATGACGCGACGACAAAGCTTCACAACATTGTGATGTTGGTAGAAAATCCGAGCTGTGCCGAAAACACAAACGAACGATCGCCAATTGCCACTGCTTCCCTTGCCGCTGTAGCAGCTTCTCGAACAAACCAGCGTAAATATGTATGTTTCTGTATGAGCTTGCATACATATCAACGCAGAATTTGCAAGCCGCGTAACAATATTTTGTACATTCCTTGACAAATACAGTCAATCCCGGTTAAGTGCCACAATCAAAGATACAGATTTTTGTGCTTTGTTAAAAATAAAAATTAATATGGCACATAAGCGGGTACGGATACTTAAGCGAGTGGTACCTAAAACAATAATTTCCATGTATATCAAAAAACAACCGTGAGATGCAGCCAGATATGGGCAGTTAAGAGGGCTGATTTTCATTTAAGCGGAATACTACTTAACCGGGATTCACCGTACACATAAATCAGAGGAATATTGAATAAAAAAAAAAAAATAAACTATGTTGTCAATTTTATTCTATACTTATATTTGCGGGGTTGTCGCTTTTTCCTTCTCATACAAATATCAGAAATTGTTCAATTTATGATTTTTAGCTTTTGCCATCGGCGCGAAAAGACGCTTGTTGGCAAAGGCATGCTCGGGGAGATGTAATGGTATTTGTTTTTATGAATGAACCAAGTTTGCCTGTTGAAAGGGTGCTTGCGTTCATGAATGAAAATATTGTTTTTGTGTGTTCTTCTACAAATTTGGGCATCGACTTTGCTGCCATATTGACTTGTGACGCTGCTGATGCTATTTGAAACCATTGTTATTTTTGTAGAAGAATATTCGTAGTTTTTGCGGGTGACATATCTACATGTGAACGTATGTATAAGTATGTATGTTGTGTATGCATTATTTGTTCGGCAATGTCGTACACATATGCATGTACATACATATAGAGCAGTGCGCGCACATTTTTTACTGATAAATGATATTACGATTTGAATTTGAATTGTACTTACATATGTATGTACATATGTGCATTGGTAATTATGCGCTGATATGTAGATGCGTATGAAAATTAAATGACATATTATTGTAATATGTACATATATTATATTTACAAACATATTCATATACATATGAAATTATAATACATATGTACATATATTCTCAAACATAAGAAATATTTTAATAAATAACTCTTAATTGCACATTAACTACAATTATTGTTTTGAAAATATCATAATTTAATTAGAATGATTTAAATTATGCATACATACATAAGTATATTCATAGAAATACGCAAAATGATAATCACATCAATTATCATGATGGCATGTGAGCATATAAAAATATAGGCAAAAGGCCAACATACGTCTGTAATAGCAATGCATGTTTCTGAGCATAATTTTCATTAAATGTTCAGCTCTGTTCACGCGCCACTGTTAAGATTTCTCCTTCTTAGCTAGCTGTGGTGAAATGCACTCATCGCATTTTGTTAGCTTTTGACAGTTTACACGCCTGTCCGTTGTTGGACCTTCTTTATAATATACGTTCTCTGGTAATAGGTTGCCTTACATCTCCTGAGAAACTTTTAGCAGGTGCAACAGCCTATCCACTCAATCTCCTCACCGCACTTCAACTTCCAGTCGATCTCCGTGAAAAGCACTTTCGTATACAAACAAGTTGTTTATTTTAATTATTGTGAATATTTAAAATTATTGAATTTAATTCTTTCACACTTTATTTTTCTCCACTTCGCTCCAGGGTTGCCAGATGATGAGGGAAAAGGCTAGATTAGTGAAAAGATCTAATCACTTAAAATTTTTGGTGGGAGCATACTATTAACATTTTTTTTCCTCCATATAAAGTTTATATTCAGATAAATCCTCTTTCTGAATTTTATTTTATTCTGTCCATATTACCAATAAAATCATTGATTACTTATTTTTTGGGGATCATTCCGTCCTTGAGATAGAACATATTTTTTTAAACATAAAATTCTCTGTTGGCTGTATGAAAACCTTATCTTTCTTCAGTTTTTTGCCGTTATTACCATCTACTCTCATTTCCTTCAAAAGTAGTCTTCTTTGCTATTTTTTTATTCTTAATGCTTTTTCTTTTGAGCGAAAGAGCTATGATTACTTTATTCCATATGCTTCCTTGCTTTGAGCTTTATTAATCTGAACATTTGCGTTTGTTTGTACCGGTTTTTTATATATATGTATATTTTTTTTTGATTAAATGATCTGTTACCTTGTTGTCCCCTTATACTGTATTCTCTGTTATAAACTCTTGATAAAGGGTAATCTATCTAGTATGTTATTATTTGAGAAAATCGTAAATTATTACTTGCACATATTAGCTTCGGTTTGTTTCTATCGTACGCGAAATTATGTGCAAACCGAACTCTTTGGATATTTGATTCGAGTTTCTGAGCGGGTAAACGTGATATCTTAATGGGGTATTTAATCCGTACGATGGGCGTGGCACCGCCCACTTTTTGGGGAATCCCATATATCGGGACCCGACTGACCGATTTCGAAAAAATTTGGAACGTGGCATTCTTTTCATATTCCTATGGCACTCTAGTCGAATAATAAATATACCTACTTCCCATATAGCAGAATTTTAAATTCCAGGGTAGCTAGGTACCGAATATGTTGACCCCAGTACCTTTAGTTGACTTTTGATCGAAAATGTCGGTTAATCTAAGATATACTCACTTACATATATAGTAGGGTGTGTCATTCTGAGGCAACCTTTTTTTTTAACTGAAAAACAGGTTAAAAACTTTCGAAATGTGTAAAAAAAAAGTCACTCAAAAGATGAGCTCTTAATATTAATATTAAGAGGTGCCTCTTTCAAATTTTCTGTCTTCCATATAAATAACATGGAAAAAAAATCATTTTTTTTTGTGGTGGTTTTTGTGCGGTGGTTATTATATGTGCACGCGATGGCTGCCAGTAGGGATAGTAAACTCGATTCGGATTCTACTCGAGAATCGGTTATTAATCGACTTCGACTACTGAAGGTCGATTCCGAAAAATCGATTATTTTACGAGAAAACTCGATTCTCGAGTAGAATCGGAATCGAGTTTACCATCCCTACTGGCAGCCATCGCGTGCACATATAATAACGTTCGCACAATAACCACCACAAAAAAAAAAGATTTTTTATCCATGTAATTTATATGGAAAATAGAAAATTTGAAAGAGGCACCTCTTAATATTAATATTAAGAGCTCATCTTTTGAGTGAGGGTTGGGGTCAAAATTCTGCTTTTTTGGAAATTCTGCATTCATAATTCCGGAAGTCGGAACACCGGGAATCAAAGTTATGGAAGTCAATATTCTGGAATTCAAAATTCTGGATAACGAAATTCTAAATTGTAAAATTCTGAATTGCAAAATTCTGAATGGCAAAATTCTGTAATCATATGTTTTATTGCCTAGTAAGTAGTTTTTTACAATTGCATGATTGTATTTGTTATTGTTATTGCTTTGTTTGTTGTTCTTCATTTACTTTTTTGTACTACCATAATGATTTAGTTTACTATGTACCTACATATGTATATGTACATACATATATGTACTGACCAAGCAATGTGTTACTGCAATTTCATTAATAAAAACGTGCTAAATATTTTTGTGAAATGATGGAAAATATAACTGTGGTGAAGTCTAATAAAGGAAAAGACATGTTAAACGTCGACGGCTACTTCTTCTATGTATTTGGAACGAAAAAATAAGAAAACATTTAACTGGACTTGTTCTGAACGAATTAAAAACAAATGTACCGTGCGTATTGTCACACAATTCGATGGCTGTGAACATGTTATACGAAAAAAAAGAAATGAATCTATTTGGTCTTTATTTGTTAATAATGTTGGTTTTTGTCTTTCCGATAAACATGTTTGAATTTTGGAATCATTTTGGAGGTTATGTTTTGTTTATGTTATATTATTATGTATGTATAAGCAAATTTATATAAGATACACGATTTGGCTCAAATTTTGGGGAAAAAATTTCCAGAATTAATTCTGGAAAACGTAAATTCCGGAATTATGAAAAACCAGAATTTTGAAATGCAGCCAAAAAAAGCAAAGGAATTGCGGAATTCCGATTTCCAGAATTTTGTCGACCCAGAATGTTGATTCCGGAATTTTGACTTCAGAATTTTGACCGTTTCCCTTTGAGTGACTTTCTTTTCCACATTTTCGAAAGTTTTTAGCCGGTTTTTTAGTTGAAAAAAAAGGTTGACTCAGATTGACACACCCTAATATATAGTATACATATATATAGTATACATAAAACTGGAATTAAGGTATAATCCTTCTCTTATAATGGTATGTCTGCATGTCAGAAATGGGTTGAATCGGACCAATACTTCCCTTAGCCCTCATATGGATAATATAAGGAATTTCAAACTTTCGGGTGACTTTGTACTGCATATATCGCCCGATATGTGAGTTATCCCAATGAAAATAAAAGGGTGTGTTTTATTCATAAGAGTGTATCTTTGTACCTAAAATAGATAAATTTGAACGAAAACTTGGCCTAGCCTCTAAATAACTAATATCAGAATATTCGAACATCCGGCTGACTTTACTCTATATAATTGGTTTTACACCTTAAAGTATTTCGTTGTTTTTGATTATTGCAAGTTGCAAGGGTATAAAATGTTCGATTACACCCGAACTTAGCCCTTCCTTACTTGTTTATTTACTAAGTTGTAGTTCCTGTTGACCTCCATCCTACCAGGAAATTCAGGGATGGAATTAATAACGTATAATGTACCTTGGCATACCATACTATATTGTTGCTTATTGTCTGTCTAGTCAGTAGAACTACTAGTATTCACTACATTACATTGTGAGAGTAATTATTCTATATCCTCATCTAAAACTATATTACTATCTGTGATAAGACGAGTTATTAAATCTACTGTCAAAACGTCACCGTTTGTTCTATTTTTTTAAATCGTGTGTCTGTTTTGTTTTCCACCACAACCGTAACAATTCGATTCCTTTCTTGGAAAAGGAGGATCTTCTATGCTGGAGGGTTTGGAGTTCAGAATCGCAGAATTTAGCTTAAATTATAGATTTTTTTATTTTAATTTATTGGCTGTACAAGCCTTCATTTATGTACATACATTTTGTAATTTATTTTAGTTTATCACTTCTGGGAATGCATTTTTTTATTCTGGAGTGTCTGGCGTTCATAATCGCAGAATTAAGCTTTTATTATAAACCGAAGGGTCCCCCTTGTGGTGGTGAATCGCGGTTTCAATACGTTTTTTTATTGTATGTATATGGCTGGTCGAGCCTTTACTTACTTACCGTTCATCCGGTTCTACTTTGTTTTTTTATATATCTACATATATGTATTTAAAAACCGCTCTCATATAAGTACATATTTTATTAAATCTTTTTTCGATTTATTGAAATATTTTCGTTTTCGTTTTTCCCTAAGTTTTGAATTATTTTTTCTAATTTGTCAACATCCAAATCTACTGATAATGCCGCGGACATATTACATATACTATTAATAACGCGGGTACAATGGAAAATAAATATTTATATATCTGAATAATCTACTTTACATTTTTTTGCTATTTTGTTGTTTTTTCATTTTTGGACACTTCCTAATATTATGAGCGCCCTTATAATAGTCGCAAAATAGTTATATCTTATATTGTATTTAATAGATGGGCATTTATGATAATCAGAATAAAAAAAATGTTAAATGAAATAACTTATAAATATCTGCTTCTGCTGTCGCGAACCGCCCTGGAGGTGTTTGGCTTCATTTTTTGGTCTCCATCTTCTATACTGATGCTAGGGGTTTACTTTTCCTCCAGTAGGTGTTTGGCTTCATATTCCGGAATACCTTGTTTCCATCTTCTTTATTGATGCTAGGGGTTTTACTTATCCTTCCTTGTAAACTTGTACTTGTTCTTGAAGTAGGTTTTCTTTTTATACTCTCGATATTGTTATTAACGTTTTTAATGTGTATATTTTGCACTTAGCATTTAAAAGTCACATTTTTTTTAATTTTAAATTTTCCCATTTGTTTCTTTTTTAGCAATTTTTCCACATTTTTTATTATAATTTTTTGTTGCTCCGGGTTCGGGCACAAGACCGCGTTATCACATTAGCGTGGCCCCACTTTGGGCGCCAAATAGTTTCCCTCACTATGGAAGGATTAAAAAATATATATACAATCATATATCCGCCACGCCTATGAAAGGCATGTCTCAGTTTAAGTGGAATAAAGTTCTGCTCTTTATTTCTATAAGTACGAGTGATCCAAGTATAAGTAATTTTTCAATAGCCTTTTTTTGACAGATCAGGCATTTTCGTTCGGTACTGTTTGGTATTTTATCATGGAAAGGCTTACAAGTAAAGAAAATATAGCAGCCGTAGCTGAGAGTGTACACGAAGATCGTGAAGAGTCGATTCGACGCCGTTCGCACCAACAAGGGCTGACGTAGGGAACTATTTGGCTCATTTTACGTGAAGATCTTAAATTGAAAGAATACATAATACAGCTTCGGTCTATGAGCTCTAGAAAAGTTCCAAGAATATCCGAAGTTTTCGTGCCAAATTTCAGCAATGAGGCCCATTTCTGGTTTAATGGGTATGTAAACAAGCATAATTGCCGCATTTGGGACAAAATATGAAGCAACCTGAAGAGATTCAAGAGCTGCCATTTCATCCACAAAAAAAGGGTTTGGGGTGGTTTGTGGGTTGATGGAATCATCGGTCTAAATTTCTTCAAAAATGATGCCAGTGAGAAAGTAACCGTCAATGGCAACCGTTACCGCGCCTTGATAACCAACTAATTGAGGCCTGAAATGCGACATTTGGGTTCAACATCACGGCGCCACTTCCCAGACATCGCATCAATAAATGGCTTTATTGAGAGAACACTTCGGTGAGCAGATAATTTCATGATTTGATCCTTCCCAATCCTGACGGAGCTTTTCGTGTTGCTCAACGTCAGTTTACACAGCCGTATTAATTTTGCGGGGATACCAAATTCAGGCATCGCGGCATAAAGGCAGCTCCTTTTCGTGCTGTCGAAAGCAGCTTTGAAATCGACGAAGAGGTGGTGTGTGTCGATTCTCCTTTCACGGGTATTTTCCAAGATTTGGCGCATGGTGAGATTTGGCTAATCCCATGGTAGTTGGCGCAGATTGTGGGATCTCCTTTTTTTATGGATTGGGCAGAGCACACTTAAATTCCAATCGTTGGGCATGCTTTCGTCCGACCATATTTTACAAAGAAGCTGATGCATGCTCCCTATCAGTTCTTCGCCGCCGTGTTTGAATAGCTCGGCCGGCAATCCATCGGCCCCTGCCGCTTTGTTGTTCTTCAGGCGGGCAATTGCTATTCGAACTTCTTCATGGTCGGGCAATGGAACGTCTGCTCCATCGTCGTCGATTGGGGAATCGGGTTCGCCTTCTCCTGGCGTTGTGCGTTCACTGCCATTCAACAGGCTGGAGAAATGTTCCCTCCATAATTTAAGTATGCTCTGGGCATCGGTGACTAGATCACCTTTGAGGGTTCTACAAGAGTATGCTCCGGTTTTGAAACCTTCTGTAAGCCGCCGCATTTTTTCGTAGAATTTTCGAGCATTACCCCTGTCGGCCAACTTATCAAGCTCTTCGTACTCACTCATTTCGGCTTCTTTCTTTTTCTGTCTGCAAATGCGTCTCGCTTCCCTCTTCAACTCTCGGTATCTATCCCATCCCACACGTGTTGTGGTCGATCGTAACGTTGCGAGGTATCCAATCTGTTTTATCTCTGCTGCGACGCGTCACTCCTCGTCGTACCAGTTGTTCTTTTCACTTTCCGAAAACCAATGGTTTCGGTTGCGACTGTACGTAAGGAGTTTGAAATGCCGTCCCACAGTTTCCTTATACCGAGTTGTTGACGAGTGCTCTCAGAGAGCAGGAGTGCAAGCCGAGTAGCAAATCATTCGGCTGTCTGTTGTGATTGCAGCTTGTCGACGTCGAACCTTCCTTGTGTTTGTTGGCGTGCGTTTTTTGCTGCACAGCAAGCAAGAGGCGGATGCGAATCTTGACTGCAACCAGGTAGTGGTCCGAGTCGGTGCTAGGACCTCGGAGCGCACGCTTATCTAAAACACTGGAGGCGTGTCTTCCGTCTATCACAACATGATCGATCTGGTTGGTAGTTTTTCGCTCCGGAAACAGCCAGGTAGCTTGATGAATCTTCTTATGCTGGAATCTAGTACCACAGATAACCATATTTCGGGCCCCGGCAAAGTCGATCAGCCTTAACCCATTTGGAGATGTTTCGTCGTGGAGGCTGAATTTACCGACCGTAGTGCCAAATATACCTTCTTTGCCCACCCTGGCGTTAAAGTCGCCAAGCACGATTTTGACATCGTGGCGGGGGCAGCTCTCATAAGTGCGCTCCAAGCACTCATAAAAGGCATCTTTGGTCACATCGTCCTTATCTTCCATCGGGGCGTGGGCGCAAATCAGCGATATGTTTAAGAACCTCGCTTTGATGCGGATTGTGGCTAGACGTTCATTCACCGGAGTGAATGGTAGTACTCGGCGACGGAGTCTCTCTCCCACCACGAATGCCACACCAAACTTGCGCTCCTTTATATGACCACTGTAGTAGATGTCACAAGGACCTACTCGTCCTTCCCAATTAAGGGTCCGGACATTCCAGGTGCATGCCCTGATATCGTAGTCCTTATTTCGTTTGCCATGGTCGTCATCAAAAGGGGGGTCTCTCATCCGAGGCTTGTTGCTCCTTTCATTGGGGGTGTTTTTTTACGTGGCGGGTCCCAAACCCAGCGCACAACCCTATGTATGGGATATTTCGCCTTCTAACTTTAGCTCGCCTTCAAACGGATGTTCTTAGGCTACCCAGAGGATACTTGGTCAAAGACCGGAAGTCGTGAGCTGCTTGAGTCATATGTAAAAGAATCGTTTCTGGCCACTCCCAAGTGAATGGCGATCAGAGAACTTTCCTCACTTGCGTGAACTCCTACACATGACTCCAAGTAAATAGTTGCTTCATTTAATTTCAATAAAATAATTTAAAATTTCTTTAAAAATAGTGAAATTAACATGACAAGCATAACCGATTTTGCATTGCGAGGTTTGCTTTCAGACATCACAAATTTGTGAGAAAGTTGTGAGCATTTGAGCTTTTGAAATCACCTTGTCATATGGAAATCCACACAAATAATAAAAGCCTGACAATAGTTGGGGTGGTGATTTTTCTGAGGGCAATAGAATAGGTCTGTAAGTGACGTCGTAGCTGTTGGCTGCATATTTTTATTGTCATGTCACATAACGGTACATAACGGATGACTATTCGTGATAGTTTACTCGTAACTATTTGTTCACATTTGCTGCAAAGATATCCTGTAGGTTTTTCCTCTTTCTCGTCTGACTCCCGTGTACCTTTGATTCTACGCTTGATATACTCCTCTTCGCCGCTTTCGTCCTTAATTAACTTCTGTGATTGTTGTGTGTGTTTTGTTATTGCGGACATCCAATCCGTTTACTTTCCTTGACTTTTGAGTTCCGTGTTGCTGTGGAGTTGACTTGCGTTTATCTCGTCTAAACCCTTGCACCACTATGAAATGCTTTTTTGGTTGTAGTACCATCTTCTGCTGACATACCTTCATCCTCAGCGACTTTAATTCCCATGTCATATTTGGCTCTTCATCACCGGAATCATGGTCCAATTTTGCATCTATAACAACATAACTAGCCTCCCTAATTCCTCCACAGTGAGGACTCTCCCGGAGAATAAAATACCACTTGAAGTCTTCTCTTCGGTAATTGGTGCAATCGCTCGTTTTAATTCTGTGTTAAAAAATCTAGCTGTTTCCGCAATGTTTGTGCTTTCGTTAATTACGGATGTGGTGCGTTAACCACCTCTTTTGTTTCGTCTGCTATTCTTATAGTTTCAGGCTTTTTAATTTATTCTAATTTGTTATATCTCCAAGATCCTTTTAGTTCTTCTGTTTTCTTCTACACTTCTCACTCCCTCTTTTTGATTCTGCCAGCAGCGTGGGTTTTGGTCGCATTTAGTTGTCGACTTGACACCGACAACCATTGGGTCGTACTCTTCCGTTGTGACATCATCTTCAACATCTCTTTCTGCAAGCTTTTTTTCTGTATATTTTTCATCCTCCTCAATTACCAAAGGGGACATTTCAGTCTTCACACAATTAGCATCATCGTTGAATGTTTATTGCTCCTCAAAAGTAATGTCTTTACCTTGCCTTCCCTTCTGGAGTTTTCTTTAAATAATTTTTAACTTGTCGTAATATTTTTTAACTGAATTACCGATTTTTCTT
Organism: Bactrocera tryoni; assembly: GCF_016617805.1. Lineage (NCBI taxonomy): Eukaryota > Metazoa > Arthropoda > Insecta > Diptera > Tephritidae > Bactrocera > Bactrocera tryoni. The sequence goes on along the minus strand of NC_052499.1, from coordinate 33,055,752 downwards.
GCCTGTATTTTTGATAATACCACATCTTTGATATTGCCTGTATTTTATTTATACAGGTCTATTAAAAACCGCACTATCCGGCTCAAATTACTAAATATTTGATATTGCCTGATAGCTCTTCACACAGGACTTTTAATATTGCTGATTGTTGAGTGCATGAGTACTGCATATAAATGCATGCGTGTCTCATATAAATGTTGCACATATACTAGGGTGTGCCATTTTGAGACAACCTTTTTTTTCAACTGAAAAACAGGCTCAAAACTTTCGAAATGTGTAAAAAAAAAGTCACTCAAAAGATGAGCTCTTAATATTAATATTAAGAGGTGCCTCTTTCAAATTTTCTGTGTTCTATATAAATTACATGGAAAAAAAATCATTTTTTTTGTGGTGGTTATTGTGCGGAGGTTATTATATGTGCACGCGATGGCTGCCAGTTGGGATGGTAAACTCGATTCCGATTCTACTCGAAAATCGAGTTTTCTCGTAAAATGATCAGCATATGTAAATACTTGAATACAAAAGAATTAACTGTTACATACACTATATACTATACATATTAGAGTAATTCAAAAAAAAATTTTTTTTTTTCGTTTGGTACTTGGAAAAATAGGTTCTTATACACCTCTAAGAAAGCCTTTTCAAACATGAGTTTTTAATTGTAAGGGGAAGGTCCTCCTACATACAGTTTTCTATTTTTTCTTATTATCAGATTGAAAAATTTATATCTCGCTTCCAACTACTTGAAAAAATATCTTGTTGCTCGGATTCTCTAGGAAATTGAATGCTCTACAAAAAAGGTCTATTATGTTTTTTTCGTAAACCCAACCGTTTAAAAGGTATTAACGGTTGAAGTTTGATTATTTTTGGGAAAATTTTTATTTCTTATGAATTTTATAACTCAATGAAAAAAATCATTTATATACAATAAGATTTTTGGAGAGGCTTTCTTAGAGGTGTCTAGGAACCTATTTTTCAGAGTACCAAACGAAAAAAAAAATTTTTTTTTTGATCCACCTTAATATGCATTGATGTTTGACGATGAATATCGCGTCAGAGTACCAAACGAAAAATATTTTTTTTTTTTGATCCACCTTAATATGCATTGATGTTTGACGATGAATATCTCGTCAGAGTACCAAACGAAAAAACATTTTTTTTTTTTTGATCCACCTTAATATGCATTGATGTTTGACGACGAATATCTCGTAAACGCTTAACTTAATCGAAAAATCATAGGAGACCATTTTTATAGAGCATTAAATTTCCTACAAAATTGTGAGTTTCATCATTCATAATAATTTTTTTTCATTGAGTTATAAAATTCATGAGAAATAAAAACTTTTCCCAAAAATAATCAAACTTCAACCGTTAATATCTTTTAAACGGTTGGGTTTACGAAAAAAACATAATAGACCTTTTTTGTAGAGCATTCAATTTCCTACAGAATCCAAGCAACAAGATATTTTTTCAAGTAGTTGGAAGCGAGATATAAATTTTTCTATCTGATAATAAGAAAAAATATAAAACTGTATGTAGGAGGACCTTCCCGTTACAACTAAAAACTCATGTTTCGAGAGGCTTTCTTAGAGGTGTCTAGGAACCTACTTTTCCGAGTACGAAACGAAAAAAAAATTTTTTTTTTTGAATCACTCTAATACATATGTATGTACATACATATATACATAGCACATCCCAGCAAGAAACAGGCAAGGGATCACCAAAACACTCAATATTCTCAGATATGTCTTGACGTTCAGTTTATAAAATATAAATAAATTAAATTAAAAATAATTAATCAAAGAAGATTAATTAGATTTTTTTGCGAACTTTGACTTCATCTACAGATGATTAATAATGATATTTAATAAAAGAAATATTTACAGCAATTTGAATTATTTTATTAATACAAAATTAATTTTAAAATTTTTTTTAACAAAAGTTGATATTAGTGCCAAAGAAGGATTGGTAAAAAATATACATAAATGAAATTAATTAATAGAACATTAAGCGTTAGATTAGTAACATGTTGAATCTCCCTTTCGATCTGCAAGCAGTTTTTATCGTCGGGGCATCGAATTTACTAAATTATCAAGTACGCTTATGACGATAGCTGCCCATTTCTCAACAATGGTTTCTTTTAAGCTATCAATCTGTCATCCACCTTCGTAAACTTCGAATAACTTGCAACATGTATTGGGGCATTATCTTGTTGATAAAAGTTCGCTTTCAAGGAGATCAGTATATATGTATTTGTGAATAAATCCGGCCAGGTACAAAGCAAATCGAAGACTTTCCCCGTGAGCAAAATGCTTCCCTTACCATGAGAGAGCCACCACCAAGGTTACGCTTATAGCAAGTCTGCCGGAGATGCCTTCGATTACGCCAATATTTCTGATTTCCATCTGATCAATCCTAAAAAAAACTTTTTCTCATCATTGAAGATCACTTTTTTAAACTCATTTTCCCAAAACTTATATTCTTCGATAAATGCAAGGTAAAAGTTTAGTAATCCGAACTTTGGCATCATATTTCAAGTACAACTCCTTTCGCAAATCTGTAGCACCCTTTGCCTAATTATTGGCAATTTAAATTGTCCCTTCAACTGGGTCTTCAAGTTTACTTTGATGACGCGTAATGTGCGCATCAATTTTTGAAACCGCACCCTTACGATTATTTTGGGCGTATCTTGAGGGTTTTTTAAATAATTAGTAATTAGGTCTGTTGGAAGACAATTCTGTCAACTCACATATTCATGCAGCCCTGCATTTTTCATTTTTTACTTTGAATGTACTTGTTCTAACTCTCTTGCGTTCTGACTTTGAATCAATAAACTTCATTTTGTACTTTAATATCAAAAGCAATATTATAGAACCGTTTTATTTGAACCGGGAATATTCCACAAGGTACGACCTTCCAACAAGGTCAAACCACGTCAAGTGGTCCATAAAAATTTCGCAAAATCACCGATTTTGAAAATTAACAGACAAAAAAAAACGTTCTGAGTGATGTTATGCTAAAAAAGTCAAACTTTCCAATGGAAATGTCAGATTGCACCTGGCAACACTTAGTGTTGCCTAGGCCAGAAATATATATAGCAGCCTCCGTAGAGCTATTTTATGCTTTTATTTGTAAAATAACATCATGTTTGTTAGAGCTGTGAATAATTTTACATTTTACATATTAGTGGCAACACCACTCTACCTCCTCTTTCTATCTTCCATTCTACTGTCAACTCTACTATCGTCCTACTGCCGTTAGCAAATATAGGAATATGTTGAAGTTAGCGAGAGCGACAACTGTCGGCCTGCAGTCGTGTAGTCGTGCAGCTGTCAAAATAACACTGCCCATAAGAACGTGTGTATTTTAATATTTGACAGATGTAGTTTGCAGTTTGTCGCGCTCTATGTGTTCCGCACTCCATGCTGGCGGGCGACAATAAGATGATAGCAACAGGCAAAGGGGTTGTTAGATTAAAAAGAAAGAAGTTTGACGTCACAATTGTTGATGTTCTCTTCGTACCCGGTTTGCAGTGCAACTTCAAATCAGTTTCAAAAGCAGTAAGCAGCGGCTACATTGTGGAGTTCATGCAAAATACAGCGAAAATTATGGACAAGCACGGGGCAATTATATAAAGTGCTAGCAAGGTCAGTGATTTGTATTTACTTGAAACAAATAAAAACAAATTGTATTTTTCGAGGAAAACTATTGATAATGCGATGAAGTGACATAAGCGTTTAGGTCACTTAAATTTTGAAAGTCTACGGGCACTGAATAACAAAAACATAGTGCTTGGTTTAAAGCTAAAATTATCAGCAGATGTGAAATGTACTTTGTGTATGTCTAGCAAATGCAGTCAACGGGCGTATCGAAGTACACAAAATTCACAGCAGAAATACTGGAAGTGGTACATACCGATGTGTGCGGCTCTATCAACAAAACGTCTATCGGCGGTGCGCGATATTTTTTGACACTCACTTTTGACGAGGTGTTTGAGAAATTCAAAGAGTTTAAGGCAATGGCAGAATGCCAAAGAGGCAAAAAATTGAAAGTGTTAAGAAGCGACAACGGAAAAGAGTTTGTCAACAATGCTTTTGATGAGTTTTTGAAATCAAATGGGATATTACGTCAGCTGCCGGTCCCCTATACACCACAACAAAATGTTTGGTATTTCATCATGGAAAGGCTTACGAGTAAAGAAAATATAGCAGCCGTAGCTGAGAGTGTACACGAAGATCGTGAAGAGTCGATTCGACGCCGTTCGCACCAACGCGGGCTGACGTAGGGAACTATTTGGCGCATTTTACGTGAAGATCTTAAATTGAAAGAATACATAATACAGCTTCGGTCTATGAGCTCTAGAAAAGCTCCAAGAATATCCGAAGTTTTCGTGCCAAATTTCAGCAATGAGGCCCATTTCTGGTTTAATGGGTATGTAAACAAGCATAATTGCCGCATTTGGGACAAAATATGAAGCAACCTGAAGAGATTCAAGAGCTGCCATTTCATCCACAAAAAAGGGTTTGGGGTGGTTTGTGGGTTGATGGAATCATCGGTCTAAATTTCTTCAAAAATGATGCCAGTGAGAAAGTAACCGTCAATGGCAACCGTTACCGCGCCTTGATAACCAACTAATTGAGGCCTGAAATTGAAGCTGGTGATCTAGGCGACATTTGGGTTCAACAACACGGCGCCACTTCCCAGACATCGCATCAATAAATGGCTTTATTGAGAGAACACTTCGGTGAGCAGATAATTTCATGATTTGGTCCTTCCCAATCCTGACGGAGCTTTTCGTGTTGCTCAACGTCAGTTTACACAGCCGTATTAATTTTGCGGGGATACCAAATTCAGGCATCGCGGCATAAAGGCAGCTCCTTTTCGTGCTGTCGAAAGCAGCTTTGAAATCGACGAAGAGGTGGTGTGTGTCGATTTTCCTTTCACGGGTATTTTCCAAGATTTGGCGCATGGTGAGATTTGGCTAATCCCACGGTAGTTGGCGCAGATTGTGGGATCTCCTTTTTTATGGATTGGGCAGAGCACACTTAAATTCCAATCGTTGGGTATGCTTTCGTCCGACCATATTTTACAAAGAAGCTGATGCATGCTCCCTATCAGTTCTTCGCCGCCGTGTTTGAATAGCTCGGCCGGCAAAGAGGCAAAAAATTGAAAGTGTTAAGAAGCGACAACGGAAAAGAGTTTGTCAACAATGCTTTTGATGAGTTTTTGAAATCAAATGGGATATTACGTCAGCTGCCGGTCCCCTATACACCACAACAAAATGGGTTAGCGGAGAGACTAAACCATACGCTTATCGAAATGGCACGATGTATGATGCTCGACGCTGGCGTTGAAGAATCATTGTGGGCCGAGGCAGTGCATACGGCAGCATACTTGAGAAACCGATCACCAACTAAAGCGTTAGGCACGGTGACGCCATACGAAGCATGGCATGGTCGCAAACCAACAGTGGCGCATTTACGGACATTTGGGTCATATGCGGTGGCTCTTGATAAACGTCAACATGACAAAATTCAAACCAAAGGGGAAGGAATATACAATGGTTGGCTACGCAGATACAGCGAAGGCATACAGATTGTATGATCGGAAATCAAAATGCCTAATTGTAAGCAGAGATGTACACATATTTTATAGAAAGGGCAGAACATACGCAATATTCGGACACAGAATTGATTGAGGGTATTGTTACAAATGCTGATGCAAGAGCGAATGATATCAGTGTTGAGATTTATGATACGCAGTCAAATAAAAATGTTGACCCTGTTGAAGTAGGTTCCGATGATTCACAGTCAGAGGGAAGTAACGCTGATTTTGAATCAGCACAAGAAGAGTTAGTTGCAGCGAAAACGTTGCCAGGCAGGACAACGTTTATTCGTACTGGAAGTTGTGGTAGGCTACGAAAGGTATACAATTATTTAAATTTAATGACTACAGACGAAGTTAAGATACCAAACACAGTCGATGAAGCGTTATCTAGTGAACATTCAGAACAGTGGTTTAACGCGAAGAAAGACGAATATGATGCGCTGCTCAAGAATAAAACATGGGACCTCATAGAACTGCCTAAAGGGCAAAAGGTTGTGAGAAATAAATGGGTATTCTCTATTAAGAGGGATAAAGAAGGCAATATTCAGCGTTTTAAAGCTAGGCTGGTAGCGAAAGGGTGTTCGCAAATTTATGGCGTTAATTATACAGAAACATTCTCTCCTGTTGTTCGCTATAGTACCATTAGGTTGATATTTGCTATTGCAGCAGAATACGAATTACATTTACAACAAATGGATGTCTCTACTGCTTATCTAAACAGCGAATTGAATGATGAAATTTTCATGTATAAACTAGAGATGTTTGTAGACCAGCGTTACCCAAACCATTGTTTAAAGTTAAAGAAAGCTCTTTACGGGCTTAAACATTCAGGTCGGCAGTGGAATATGAAATTAAATTCCATATTAAAAGAAATTGGCTTCAAGCAATGTGAAAGTGAGCCATGTGTATACGTTAACCATCATAAAGACCAGATTAACATAATCGCAGTATATGTGGATGATCTGTTGATTGCCTGTTCCGATATCAGTTACATGCAGCATATTAAGCGGTTGATAGCGGAAAAGGTGAAAGTAGTAGACAAGGGCCAAGTTCAACATTTTTTAAGCATGGAGATCGAAAGAGATGGCGAAGCTGGGGCAATCGCTATATGCCAAAAAGGGCACATTAAAAGATTACTTCGCGAACAAGGCATGGAAGATTGTAGACCCATCTCCATCCCATTAGACCCTGGACTTAAGGTTAGTTGCGAGGACAAAGCTTGCAAAATGGCTGACCAGTCACAATACCAATCAATTATCGGTTCGCTTATGTATATAGCTGTGTGCACGAGACCGGATATCTTGCACTCAGTGTGTAAGCTTGCACAGCATAATACAAAGCCACATGCGGAGCATTTAGCAGCGGCGAAGCGTATATTAAGGTATTTATGTTCAACGCAAGACAAAAAATTGAAATACTCTAGGACCGGTAAACCAATCGAATGTTTTGTGGACGCAGATTGGGGCGGCGACGTAGGTGATCGCAAGTCGTATACAGGATATGCCATCATCATGGCAGGTAAAGTTTTTTCGTATGAATCTAAAAAGCAATCAACAGTAGCCCTCAGTAGCAGCGAGGCCGAGTATATGGCTTTGACATGTGTTGCTAAAGAAGCCGTTAATTTAAAGCAGTTACTTCGAGAATTATATATGTATACCGTATCCTGAAGCGATGATCGTGAATTGTGATAACTTGAGTGCGATGAATTTGGTAAAGAATCCCGTCTATCATTCACGCAGCAAACACATCACAGATATCACTATATCAGAGACATCTATCGAGCAGCGAAATTGAACTAGTAAAATATTGTAGCAGCAGTAATATGATTGCTGATATTTTTACTAAGAATTTAGCAAGATCAACTCATGAGAAACTTACTGAATTATTGGGGATGAAATAAATATCACAGATTAATGTTGCACGAATATGCTCATTGAGGAGGCGTGTTGGAAGACAACCCTGTCAACTCACATATTCATGCAGCCCTGCATTTTTCATTTTTTACTTTGAATGTAATTTTCTAACTCTCTTGCGTTATGACTTTGAATCAATAAACTTCATTTTGTACTTTAATATCAAAAGCAATATTATAGAACCGTTTTATTTGAACCGGGAGTATTCCACAAGGTACGACCTTCCAACAAGGTCAAACCACGTCAAGTGGTCCATGAAAATTTCGCAAAATCACCGATTTTAAAAATTAACAGTTGATTAACAGTTTGTGTCACATACTTTCCAGTTTTTTTAGCGTGAAGAACAAATGGATCGTAGAAAAATATCTATAATGTAGCATGAACAATTTTCTTTGACTTCACAAAATTTCATCGATTTATCTCCAGTAGTTTATGAGAAAATAATTTTACAATTTTATCGTGCTCTAAGTTTCTATCTTCAATAACTTTAACAAAAAAAAAAGAGTTTTGACGAAATATTTACATATATCACGGAGTATGCGTCTGGTCCCCTTCCTAATGAACTGCTAATTTTCAAAATCGGTGATTTTGCGAAATTTACATGGACCACTTGACGTGATTTGACCCAATTGTATTTCGATGACGTTGGAGTTTTTTCGTTATTTCTTTTTTTACTTTTACTTAATTCGGCAAAAAGAGGCATTTGCGTGAAAAATCTTAAAAAACTAAAAATGTAGTCAGCAAATTGCAGCAAAATAAATTTAATTGAATTAAAAAATTCATGTGTTATAAACTAAATCAATGCTTGCGGAGAGGTCACGCGTATCACACTCAAAACCAAAATGATGAATTTTGCGCAAATATCAACTTTCTATTAAACCCGTGACTTTGTTTACTTTAAAACACTAATGGGACTATTGATTGAAAGCAGATAAGAAGTAAATATATGGGAAAGCTTCACAAAGAATAAGTGAGAAAATGTGCATAGTCAAAACAATAATAGCGGAGTTAGAAAAAACTGTACCATCAATAACAATGTTTGCACAAATATCAATTTTACTGAGGTATGTAACTTAGTTTCAAATAAAAAACCTGCATATATATTTAATTTAGTAAAATGAAAAATTTCGCTTCATAATTCATTATTTCAGTAATTTTTTTCATTGCATCCATTTTCTTATTTCTATATTCTCGAAACATATTGTTACAGAGTATACAATTTTTGTTCATCTAATGGTTGTTTGTCCCACCTAAAACTAATTGAGATAGATACTAGAAACATATAAAGTAGCAGGATGACGAGTCGAGTTGACCTGCGATTGTGTTGTCCTCCGAGCAGGATGAAACTTGAGCAAAACTTAAGATATCTTAATAAAATATGCACATAAGTGGTGATCCATTTCGAGGTTCCCAAATTAAAAAAAAAAAACACAACTTCTAATTTAGTGGAGAATGCTTATTATCATTCGAAAGAACATTCTGTGGCATTTATTTTTTGAAGATTATCTCTTTCAAACGTTGGCCGCGACTACGTCTCAGATGGTCCGTCCTTTTGAGCATTTCGACTGATAACTGGCGAATATACACCAAGGCCTGAATTGAAGTTGGATTAGACTTTACATATCCTCACAAGAAAAAATATCACACGATCTTGGTGGTTAATCGACCGGCCCAAAACGTGAAATCGATAATTCCCCCAACCCAAAAACCACACCAAAACGTTGTTTTTGTGGATGAAATGACAGCTCTCGAATCTATCCAGGTTGCTCTTTGCCCCAAATGCGTAAATTTTGTTTGTCTACATACCCATTCAACCAGAAATGGGCCTCATCGATGAACAAAATTTAGCACGAACCATCGTAATATTCGCGTTCAATTTAAGATATCGTCGGAAAATGCGCCAAGTTTCGTAATAAAGTTGAACGATTTGTAAACGTTGTTCAGGCGTACATCTTTCCATGATAAAATGCTAAACAACAGCTTGAATCGACTCATGCGAGATCTGTCAAAATAAGGCTATTGAAAAAAGTACCTATAACAGGTGTTGCAGCCAAGATTCGCACCCGCCTCTGTGCAGCAAAAAGCGCACGTCAACAAACACAAGGAAGGTTCGACGTCGAGAAGCTGCAATCACAACAGGCAGCCGAACGATTTTCTACTCATCTTGTACTCCTGCTCTCTCAGAGCACTCGTCAATAACTCGCATCAGCGTCTTTGTAAAATATGGTCGGACGAAAGCATGCCCAACGATGGGAATTTAAGTGTGCTCTGCCCAATCCATAAAAAAGGAGACCCCACAATCTGCGCCAACTACCTTGGGATAAGCCTCCTCAACATCGCATATAAGGTTCTATCGAGCGTATTGTGTGAAAGATTAAAGCCCACCGTCAACAAACTGAACGGACCTTATCAGTGTGGCCTGGTAAATCAACAACCGACCAGATATTCACCATGTGCCAAATCTTGGAAAATACCCGTGAGCGGAGAATCAATACACACCACCTCTTCGTCGATTTCAAAGCTGCTTTCGACAGCACGAAAAGGAGCTGCCTTTATGCCGCGATGTCTGAATTTGGTATCCCCCTAATACTAATACGGCTGTGTAAACTGACGTTGAGTAACACCAAAAGCTCCGTCAGGATCGGGAAGGACCTCTCCGAGCCGTTCGATACCAAACGAGGTTTCAGACAAGGCGACTCCCTATAGTGCGACTTCTTCAACTTGCTGCTGGAGAAAATAATTCGAGCTGCAGAACTTAATCGAACAGGTACAATCTTTTATAAGAGTGTACAGCTGCTGGCGTATTGCGATGATATTGATTGGGACTGTCTGTCTGTCGGTGTCTATGAATTGAAATTTGAGCAAAAATTTAGATATCTTGATAAAACTTTAATTTAACAAAGAGGATCGCAGTAGGAAGGGGCACATGTGAATAGAATTTTAAAAAAAGTGGGCGTGCCCCTGTAAACTACAAGAACCAAATTTACTGAGCGTAAATATTGTAAGAACTCCTCCCAACAGTGTGAAATTGGATGAAATCGAAGATAATCCCGCTCACTACCCATATAACGGTGCCGTTCAAAACTACTAAAACGCAAAAAATCAATAACTAAATACGCCAGAGGCATAAAATTTTACCTCCGAAATCGTATGAAAAGGGAGCCGGTGTGAAAATTACATATCTCGCGACCCGTCCAACCGATTTCAACTAAATTTAGGACGTGGCATTCTTCTCATATTCCTACGTGACATTGCGAAATCGTACTTCAACCACGCCTACTTCCCGTATACCACAACACACTTTTCAGTACACAAATCAAGAAGCAATTAATATAACAGAATACTAATAATTCTTTTAAAGTATCCCATCTTATGACCAAAATTGCCCAAATCGAACAAAAAACTGTTCAAGCCCCTAAGTACCGAATATGTGAACCCCAGTATCAATAGTTGACTTTTGATATTGGTCAGTGTGTGAGATATATAAATGAAATTCAGGGATAATTCTTCTCTGACAATCTGTATCTGTTGTATGTCAAAATTGGGTTGAATCAGACCATTAGACCTTAGCCTTATTAGACCTTAGCGACCATATACCTACAAGTATTATAAAGATTTTCGAACTTGACTCTATTTGATTGGTAATTGCACGTGAGGTACCTTAACTCAGTTAACCCCTGCGTGACCATATGGTCACGCAAGATGTAGTAGTTGAATTTAAAAAAAAAATCAGAGCTCACCCAAATAATTTCCTTTGAACTAGCTTTTTTCATGTAAATACACATGCGCGAAGCGAACTGCGTTTAAAATTTTTCATAAAGTGTCTTTGTTTCGAAGTGAGCAGGTGTGAAAAAGTTGAAAGAAAAAAAGATGGCAAAAAATGCGAAATTTGATAGAAACAAAAGGTAAGTACCGTAATATTTTTTGAAGTGTGTTGTTTTTAAAAGAAGTTAAGTTTCAATTTGAATAATAATAAAGTGAAAATATATGACAACTATATTTTGTAAAAAAATAAAATGTTCTTGTTGACCATTAACGGTATTTTTTCCTGGTGTGACCATATGGTCACGCTGGGCTAGATTAAAAGCTCATTTTATGTAACGTAATTTTCGTTCAAATGAATTGAAAACTTTATGATTCGTGGTGAATTCTTTCCAAATTTTCAGACGTTTAAACACACAAGAGGTTATTTACTATGTAAATGACTTTTGTGATAGCGATGAAGAAGATTCGCCCGCTGCTCTATATATCTTACCTCCGGACAACGAAAATGGTGCAATCAGTGGAGAAGATGATGGTGATGAAGACGACGTAGGTAAGCCAGAGGATATATGTGTTGGTCAATTGAAGGCACCTTGTGAGTTAGTGATGAGCAGTGGTAAAAGGGTTTTAACGATTGATAATGATGATGAGGAGGATGACTTGGAAGTTGCTGATTCTGTGTTGATCGACATATTAGAAAACTCTACTCAGAACTTGCAAACTAATTTGTTAGAGGAATAGGGCGAAATTTCAATAGAACCGTACTCATCACAACCTGAAACGTATGTCAGCGGCTTACGAAAAGTGAAACCTACACCGTCTTCAGTGCCACCGTCACTGTTACGTAAGGAATCACATTTTACGTGGGTAGAAGATTACTCGAACGGATTGATCCTCATTTTCCCTTCACGAAATTTTGAAAACTGTAAGGTGAAGCCTCATGAGCAACTTGAAAAGTTTTTTGACGATGAACTCATAGAGCACATTATAAACGAATCGCGAAGATATGCAATTTTTCTTGGTAAACCAAATCCTCAAATTACCAATGGCATACGCAATGAGATGGTGTACTTACATAGCTATGCGTGGAAATCGATTCGAGGAAATTTTGAGATTCTTACACTTTGAGGATAGTTGTAAAAAAATAACTGACGGAGATAAGATGTGGAAACTGCGGTCCTTAATCGACCACTTAAAATAAAATATGCTAAAGCATTTCCATCCGGAACAAGATCTTTCATTTGACGAGAGCATGATATCATATTTTGGGTGTCACGGATGCAAGCAGTTCATCAAAGGAAAGCCATTACGGTTATCAAGGAAATAATCCTCGTGCCAATAGTACCTACGAGCAAACATTTGGAAAATGCGCAGCTCCACTGCTGAATATGATAGACGATTTTACACCAGCGGTTCAGAATCTACCATTTTCCTTCTATTTTGACAATCTTGATCCGGGAAAATCGGCTGCCAAAAAGTTGCCCGATTGAACATAAAAAAATATTGAAAAATAAGGAGCGTGGTCATATTGAGTCTACAAAATTGAAAGAAGCTAATATTTTTCTCACAAAATGGAATGATAACGCAGTTGTTAGCATCGCTTCGACTACGTATGGCGCAAACCCGGTAACAAATGCTCGCCCCAAATCAAAGGGTTCTCGAAAAAGGTCTTTGGAAGGAACAGCAGAGGAGACATTGAGACATGATGGGCTCAATCATTTCGTTCGTCCATGCGAAAAAAGAAGACGTTGTGCTGCCGATTTGTGCGTTTCTGTTGGTAGAACCGAGTGCTCGAAATGTAACGTTGGGATTTGCGTAAAATGTTTTGAGAAATATCATATGCCATCTTAATTATTAAATACGATACGGTATAAAATGTTTTTATAAAAAATAGTTTTTAGTGTATATTATTTTAATAAAAAATAGTTTTTAGTGTATATTATTTTAATAAAAAATAGTTTTCAATATATACTTAAATAACTGTTTAAATCATTTTCTTTTAATTCACACTTGTTTAGTTGAAATATGTGGGATAAATATTTGCTTTACTTCAAATAAAAACATAAGGAAAATTACCCCATATCATGCCCAGTGTGACCATATGGTCACACCTCAAAAGTCGGTTTAGGAATGATGCCTTAAAATAAGGATGGTACGTAAGTGATCATTGGACCTATAATAGTCATCCCTTAAAATATTTCAGAAATCCCAGACAATAAAAGTACCAGGAGGATTCGAGTTAATGAAGCCCAGGAAACATTTTTTTAGTATGTGGCATGATCGGATGCTTTTTTTCATTTGATATAAATTTTGTGTCATTTCATAATTATGGTCACCAATGTCCTGGTAAAGGATATTAGAGCGAACAGTATATATTACATAAGTAAATGGTTCATTAATTCCAAATGGGCGAACCAGCATTAAACGAAAATATCATAACATGTAAATAATGGGGTTAGGAAAAGATTGAGAGAAAATTTGTTAGGTATATTATATTTAATAAATGTGGTAAAAAATAAAATAACATTAAACCAAGCAATTATTTCTTACAAAAAATCAAAACAAAATGAACAAATATGAGTGCACTTATAAAAACAGTAAGATCTTTGAGTCCATTTTGTGTTTCCAAGTAGTTTGCGTTTTTCATTTTCAAAATTTGGATCGTTTTCAATAAATTGGCCCATAATTTCAGTTGTATTGTTCAAACTCCTTTTACAGACGCCATCGAAAGTTCTTTGTGCTCCTCTTCGAAATCACCCTTGAACTCATCATTAGGAAGACTAACTGCTGTTTCTTAAACTATTTCTTAGACGTCTTCCACTTTAAGAGTGTTGTCACAATTTTTTTTCAACTCTGTTTACTTTATAAAAGTGTACAAACGCAGAAGTATGCAAATGTGTTGACACACGCGTACGTAGGTACATTTGACAGAAAATTAGTTCGAAATTTAACTTAATGACTTTTCCTTTCATTTTCATGTAATGAGTTTGAGTTAAGATATTTGGTTTATTAATATTGTGCTTTTGCAAACCGGAGCAGCAATTAAAATTTTATTGCTTTAAAATTGTTATGGCTGTAGATGTAGGTAAGTGAACATTTGAGTACTTTCATGTGCATGTCTGCAAGGTAAGTAGTTGTCAACAGGTTTCTATGTGTGTACATACATATGTGTGCATATATACATATATAAATATATGTACATACATATATGTGTACACATAGTCTATGTAGAAAAATGTAGAAAAATGTGCTCAACAACCTCTACATTAGTTCAAAAAATGACACAATTCAAAACGTTAACCTCGATATACAAGCAATCGGTGTTACAATCGCAATGAACCAACCAAAACTAGGTCTGCAGTTTTGCACAACACTCATAGCGCTATTAAACATTGCTTTGCTTTACCTCAAACGATAAATAAATCAATTTGAGAAAAAACTAAATTTACATTTGAACCAAAAAACAAAATACACATTCGTTTTAGGTAACAGTGGAACTGCAGCAAAAAATAATGCACATACAAATCTGTATACAGTCGTATGTACGTAGCTACGCTGACAAATATTTGTATAGAGTTTTAATTAACTTTCAGTCCTAAAGTCAAATTGGAGCATTTATCAAACCAAGAAAAAATACGTTAATCCGTTAGTATTGGGTAGTCGAAAAAGTCGTTTCGTATTTTGTCAATAGATGTCGTTACAGGCGTATATCTCCACATTGTGTCATATCTTAAAGTGTTGGAAAGGTTAGAGTTTAGGCTTCATTTAACCAAAAAAAATTAAATTCATGGAAGTTGAAAAAAAGTTACAGCTGTTCAAAAATGAGTGAAAATAATGAAGAAATTATATTATACAATTTTTGTGTAATAAAGGGAAAAATGCCCCGCAAGTCACCAATGAAATTTGTGTATTTTACGGAGACGATGCTGTATCAGTTCGTGTAGTACAACAACGGTTCGCCCGCTTCCGTTCTGGAAATTTCGAAATTTCGATTTACAATGACGAAAGTTTTACACTGATGGAATAATGTCTCTAGCGGAAAATGGCAAAAATGGTACATATTTGTTTATTTATTTATTAGCATAAATATAAAAAAATAAGTTGAAATTTGATAAAAAAATAAGAAAAGACTTTTTCGACTACCCAATATATTGTATTTTTTTCTATTTGGATGATATCACTGACCATTGTTTGAATATGATACTTCCTTATACTCTGTAATAGTATTTGGAATCGCTTTACTGTTTAATACTTGCATATTTCATAATAATGATGTCTATAATTATTCCATTTATTTATCTTCAAAAAATTGCACGAAACAAGTAAAGAGGGGTCAATTAGGGCAGAAGAGTGTTATATATGGTACTCATACAATTATAAACTTATGATAGCGATATAATGTATATTTGCTTATTTTTTTTCTCTTTCCAACTAAAATTTAATAAATGAGCAAGAATTTCTAATTCCTGATAAATGGACCGAATATACGAAGTAATTTCTAGCGAGGCCTGAAAAGTTTGTCAAACAACGGCTGGAAGTAAGAAAATTACATTGAGTAAAGGTGAAGGTTAAAAGATAATAATATTATGGTTTATGAATATTAGATAAATGTGATACTCACAGTAATTGTAATATCCCATTGCTAACTTTATTACCTATTTTACATATGCCGATATTATTAAAACTAATACATTTATCTACTAGTTCAAATACGCTCTCTTTCGAATATTATAATAATTCTATATCCAAAAAAGATGGAAGTGAACTCAGCTTTCAACACTTTAGTAAATTAACTAATAAATTTAGTAAAAAAAATGTATGATTCTTAAAAAATTGTCTTTCTCCTTTGAAGTTGGTCGCCTTGTCGTGCTGAAGGGGCTTAAGTAAGAGTAAAGTGTGCATCCCAAAGGAAACGCACTCTAATCTTACGAACTAAGAGGGACACTTCATAATTCCAACAATAGTGATATGGATGAATAAACCCTAGGTTTTACGCCCATCTCCTATTGTGGAAGTATGAGGATACCCGAACCAACACCACCCTAAGCCAAGGTGTCGAGGTACCCGTGCCGAGGGCTGAATGGTCAGCGGGGGGTAATAAATAGTTGATCGCGAACGGTCCCCTCCGATGCCCAGGCGAGGTCGGAGGTATAAAAGCCTTCTCTCCGCATACCGGCTCTGCGGAGGAGTGACCAACCCCTTCCGGATTACTCGTGGGACCAAACATGAACGAAAACAATAATACAACAACAACAACAACATCAACTACAACAACCAAATTGACGACAATAGCAACGACTAAGGACTTGAACTATCGGAATCCTATTACGGAATCCGAAGAAGACGAGCTACTTGCCTCCAGCCAGGAGACGAGTAAGAGTACTACCGGACATACCAACCAATGTATACCGGTAGATACAGCAGTAAAAGCTCCTGACATAAGGGAGGAAGCGTCCACCTCCAAGGCTGCCATGATCACCAACCAAAGTGCACTGGCGACTAAAGGAGAAAACAGAAAGAAGCGCAAGAAATCCCAGAATCAGCTGAGGAAAAACCGGTACCAGAGGGCAGTCTTCATACTAGGAAAGATAGCCAAAGACCAGGCAGCCGGTACCCCAGTTGATGAGGCCGAAACAAAGCGCCTCAAATCTATCGTAGAGGAATATGAAGGCTACCTGAAAAGGAAGCAATCACAACCTCAAGAAGAGAGCAAGCGAGAGAGCACTTTTCAGAAGAGAAATCGCTCCATCACAGAAGTACCCGGAACTCAGCCCAAAAAACCGAGGCGAAGCGAAGGTGAACACAGCAGCACAACAACGGCAAGGCATTTCTGCGATGTTGCCAGAGATAGCCTGCAGGTGGCCATCATAGACGGAAATTCCTCCTCTCCGAGCACAATGCAGGAGAGATGGGTGGAGATCGACGTCAGATTGTCGAGTATGGTGCTAAGCTATGTACTCGACAATCCTGCGGGTCCTCACCCGGAGTTTGACTCTTCTGAGACCCTCAGGGCTACAGGGTCATCAAGTGCGCGGACCAGGCCTCGCTGGATTTCCTGACGGGTAGTGTGGCTAAAATTAGCAACGCCTTTGTAGGCCTCCAATTGAGGCTTATACCCGCCAAGGACATTCCGAAGAGACCTCGTGCTCGAATTGGTTACCCCCTCTAGAGGAGCCAGGCGAAAACTCCTGCGGTGCATTGCTGCAGAACAAATCTATACCTAGTATAGATGAGTGGCAGCTAATCAAGGAGGAAAACCGAATAAAGCAAGCAAGCCAATACTAGTGGCCATTTGTGATGAGTCCATTGAGGCTCTGAAGAAGACTGACTACAAAATCAGCTTCGGAATCCGCAAAGCCAGACTAAAAATATTCCAAGGCGACAAAGCGGCTGACGAAGACGACACGGAAGAGGTCGACGACGCCAGCCAGTTGCTAAAGAATGTGGGCATCGAAGAAACCCGAGATGCCCAATAACATAAGATGCGTACAGATAAACCTGCAGCACTCGAAGAGTGCTACAGCGAATCTGACAACCCTCGTGAACGAGGGGGCATCGACATCAGCCTAGTACAGGAGCCCTGGGTCAATGAAGATACCATTAAAGGGCTAAACAGCAGCAACCATAACCTGTTTTACACACGGAACAGAGGTAAACCTAGGGCATGCATTCTTATCAATAAAAGTATAAATGCATTTCTTTGTCCTAATTACAGCACAGCAGATATCACAGTGGTAAAGGTGGAACAGAAGGATAAGCCCTTCTTCTTGGTCTCGGCCTACTTGGCCCATGACGAAGACATACCACCGGCCCCGCTCACCAGACTAGTAGAGGAGAACAGGAAGGAAGATGTCCTAATAGGGTGTGATGCAAACGCAAGGCACACCGTATGGGGTAGCTCCAGTATAAACACCAGAGGTGAATCACTCTTGCAGTATATTTTGAATAGTAATCTAAGTATTTGCAACAAGGGCGATAAGCCAACTTTTATTTTCCCAAGCTCGGATAGGTTTCCGGGTGGGAGGAAGTGCTTGACCTCACGCTATCAACAGACACAGACAGTCTCGTTGTGGATAACTGGAGGGTATCCGATGAGCCTTCCATGTCGGATCACTCCTGGATACTCTTCAGCATCCGCGAGAAGTACAGTGCGCCTCTCACTTACCGGAACCCTAGAAGAACGGCATGGGGAAAATTTACCAGTATAGCAACAAAATGCCTTGAAAAGGGAGGCAATAAGAGCATCAGAAATCCTGAGGAATTAGATTCAGAAGTAGAGAAGTTAGAAAAAATCCTAACCACAACTTTTAATAAATCTACTCCCCTAACAGTTTTGAAAAAGAGAAAGTCTCTTCCTTGGTGGAACAGTGAACTCAAGAATTTGAGAACACAACTAAGGAAGGCTTTCAATGAGAGTTTTAGAACCAAAATCTGGCAGCCATATAAAGACAGTATGAAAGAATACAAAAAAGCAGTCAGGAAAGCTAAAAAGGACTCATGGCGATCTTTCTGTACATCGATAGAAAGTTGCACAGAAGCCGCCAGGCTGAGTAAAATGCTATCCAAAGATCATATTAATACTGCCTACATTAGGGCGGAGGGAAGTGATTGGACCTCCTCGGCAAAAGAGTCTCTGGAGGTACTAATCACAACGCACTTCCCCGGGAGTCAGCAAATACCTTCAACGAGGGTTCAACCAGAACCACCGCTGAACGCAGCTGACTATCGAAGCCAAATAGTAGACAAAAGAAAAATCAAATACGCTATAAATAGTTTTGCACCATATAAAGCGGCAGGTCCTGACGGGATTATGCCCATAATGCTGCAAAAACTGGTAGAACCAATGGTTCTAAGGCTAGGAAATATATACAAAGCAAGCATACAACTATCTTACATCCCAAGAAGTTGGAAAAGAAGTAAAGTTGTGTTCCTCCCAAAACCAGGCAGAAGAACACACGAGAATGCCAAGGATTTTAGACCTATAAGCCTTACCTCCTTTATGCTGAAGGTACTAGAAAGGCTAATAGATCTACACGTAAGAACAATAATGGCGGAGAAGTTATCGAAGTCCCAACATGCGTACATGAAGGGCCGATCAACCGAAACCGCCCTTCACGAGGTGATAAGTGTAATTGAAAAATCACTACATCACAAACAATACACCATGGCTGCATTTCTAGACATAGAGGGCGCCTTCAACAACATAGAAGTAAATGCGATAATTAATTCTCTGGCACATGGTGGCATAGACGACACTGTGTGCAGATGGATACTATCGATGCTTGAGAATAGGAAGATTATAGCTTCAAACGGCGCTGCAACACAAACAAGCTATGTGAGTAGAGGAACGCCTCAAGGGGGGTCCTCTCTCCGCTTCTATGGGTTGCAGCGCTGAACGAAATACTACTCCAACTAAACGGTGGAGGAGTGAAAGCAGTAGCGTATGCAGACGATATAGTGTTGTTGGTCTCAGGCATGTTTCCTTCAACAGTCAGCGAGATTATGGAAAGAGCACTTCGTAGGTTAAACCTATGGGCTAAAAACAATGGTCTAGGAGTTAACCCGAACAAAACAGAACTGATGCTATTCACTAGCAGAACCAAAATACCTCAGTTTCAACTTCCGGTACTAAACGGTACTACACTCACTCTATCCCCACAGCTAAATACTTGGGGTGGAGATTGACACCAAACTGTCCTGGAAAATAAATATAGAAAAAGAATAAACAAAGCATACATGGCCTACTATACTTGTAAGAAAATCGTCAACAAGAATTGGGGCCTTAAACCAAGTATAATCATGTGGATGTATACGGCTGTCATAAGACCTATACTTACATATGGAGCTCTGGTATGGTGGCCAGCGCTAAACAAACAATACAATATTAGAAAATTAAATGGAATACAAAGAGCAGCATGTGCGGGTGTTACGGGTGCAATCAGGTCATGTCCGACTGATGCGCTCAATGTGATCCTGCATCAACTACCAATGGACATTTTTATTCACAAACAGCAGCTATTGCGGCGATAAGAATAAAAGAATTGGGAGGTTGGAATCAGCAGAACTACGGACATAGTGTAATTCTAAAGAAGCTCACTATTAATAAATCAGACTACATTCTCCCAAAGCTGGATTTCAATAGACACTTCCAGGTGAGGATACCATCTAGACGAGAATGGAGAAGAGGTTCAATGGTAGAGGAAGATACCACCTCAATCTATACCGACGGGTCCAAATGGACTGTGGAGTAGGCACGGGGGTATTCTCCGCTGATCTAGGCATATCTCTCTCTATACGTCTACCGAACTCGATAGCATCTTCCAAGCAGAAGTACTAGGCATAGAAAAAGCCTGCGAAGTTCTATTAGAAAACCACGGGAATATACATAAAGCAACTATATTTACGGACAGCCAGGCGGCCCTCCTGGCATTGTCTTCACCCATGACAAATTCCAGTACAGTTCACAACTGCAAGAGAGCTCTAAGCTCAATAAAAGACAAGCTCCAGCTAAACTTGATCTGGGTTCCCGGCCACAGGAACATTTTCGGTAACGAAAAAGCAGACGAGTTGGCAAAGGCAGGAGCTTTCCTCAATGAATCCATGGCGGAGCTAATACCAAGCCCGCTAGGATCGATAAAAGGAGAGATCAATAGACAATTTCAGCAAATTGCAAACAACAGGTGGAAAAACATTACAAAATGCGTCATAACTAAACAATTATGGCCAACATATGACAGGAAAAGAACCAATGACTTATTAAATAGGTCAAGAAAAAGTATTTACAGAATAACAGCTGCCACAACAGGGCACTGGCCATTTGGGGAACATGCGTCCAAAATGGGATTGCCCTACAACGACATCTGCCGTGGCTGCGGAGTAGCAGGGAACAAGGAAACAATCTTCCACTTTCTCTGCGAATGCCCAGCTCTAGCACAGATCCGACACAAAACACTCGGAATCCACCAAGCACCAAACCTTGAATGGATTTCCTCCAAAAGCATATCGGACACAAGTAGTTTCATCGGAACCTCAAAATGGTTTGAGAGAGAAGGTGAAACGTAATAGCAGATACAGGAGGTTCTACGAATAGTGTATCAAAATGGCACATCAAGTGCTAATTGAGCCCGATAGGGCTGCACTCCTACCTACCTACCTAAAAAATTGTCAATATTAACCAACTTGAAAACTTGAGTTCTTGGCATCCAAACAAGGCATCTGTATTTTGAAAAGTTTAGAAGAATTGAATCAATACTACTACCCGTAGCCCCCATATACAAAAAAAAAAAATAAAATGATTTCAAATTTCTGGTGGATTTAACACCGTACAGAGTTTGTCCGGAAAGCAATAGGACTGAGTCGATTTAAAAAACTTATTGAACCAATCTGAACAATTATTTAAAAACTTTCAAAATAGGCTCCTTCTGCGTCGATGCAGCGCTGCCAGCTTGATTTCCAAGCATTGAAGACGTCATAGAAGGCATTCTCCGGAATAGCCTTGCATGTTGCTTGGATCCCCTCTGTTGTCTCAAAATGCTTGCCTTTCATCGGCCTTTTCAGGCAAGGAAACAAAAAAAGTCCGGGGGCCACATCTGCGGAAGCGTTGGTGTGCCGGCCTTGAGATAGCTGTTCACAAGAAAGGTGGTGTGAGCGGGAATGTTGTCGTGGTGAAATTTCCAATCGGCTGCGATGTCTTACCGTACAAATTGGCGTCAACGCCAGGAAGAACAAATTTAATTTTGATGTCAAAAAAGACAAAGAGGCAACCTGGTGCCACCGAAGCACACTATTCCTTGCTAAAGCAGCATCTGGGTAAGCCAACTTTATCATATCACACAATTTCACGCAGAATTTAATCGCGTACCTCTGCTCTAACGAACGCAGCAATTTCGGCTTACACCACTCACAGAAACACGTCACGCGAAAATGTTTGTTCTGACTCTTCAGTTGTTCGGAGACAACTGACCAGCCGCTCGTTCGCTAGCTAGGGACGCCCTCTACCGAATCCAGTCGGTGCGCGCACGCTCCGAAGTACAGTCGCGGCGGAAGAAAATTAGTCCTATTACTTTCCGGACCAACCCTGAATTTTCGTTCAATACGTAAGATAAGCGAGCATATATGTATATGTATATTAGAGTTTAATAAAGAGAATGGAAATCATTGATCCACGAATTGCCTCAGCTGCATATTTTCATTATTTTAAAAAAATTTATGCGGCATATGTCGGTCAGAGTGTGTGTTATGAATTAAACATATTTTCGAATATACTTGAGTAACTGAGACTGTTTACGCAGTCAGTCCAGCATTTTCTAACCTAAATTCACCCGATATAAAATTTTCCGACTTTCTTCCTGACTTTAAGCCGTCTATTTTGGTCAATATACGTATGTCTTCAATGTTTTCATAAACGTAACGTGGTTTATGGCAGAATGCGAATTAAATCGTTAGAGCTTAGACCTTATCCCTAATATATGGCTCCGTTTCATTGGGCGATTTTTTCCTCCTATATACATATTAGAGTGATTCAAAAAAAAATTTTTTTTTTCGTTTCGTACTTGGAAAAGTAGGTTCCTAGACACCTCTAAGAAAGCCTTTTCAAACATGAGTTTTTAATTGTAACGGGAAGGTCCTCCTACATGCAGTTTTCTATTTTTTCTTATTATTAGATAGAAAAATTTATATCTCGCTTCGAACTACTTGAAAAAATATCTTGTTCCTTAGATTTTGTAGGAAATTGAATGCTCTACAAAAAAGGTCCAAATGATTTTTTCGTAAACCCAAACGTTTAAAAGATATTAACAGTTAAAGTTTGATTATTTTTGGGAAATTTTTTTATTTCTTATGAGTTTTATAACTCAATGAAAAAAAATTATTATGAATGATGAAACTCATAGTTTTGTAGGAAATTTACTGCTCTATAAAAATGGTCTCCTATGATTTTCCGATTAAGTTAAGCGTTTACGAGATATTCATCGTCAAACATCAATGCATATTAAGGTGGATCAAAAAAAAAAAATTTTTTTTTGTTTGGTACTCTGACGAGATATTCATCGTCAAACATCAATGCATATTAAGGTGGATCAAAAAAAAAATGAACAAAAAAGGTCTAAATGATTTTTTCGTAAACCCAAACGTTTTAAAGATATTAACAGTTAAAGTTTGATTACTTTGGGAAAATTTTGTATATCTTATGAATTTTATAACTCAATGAAAAAAATTAGTCATAGTTTTGTAGGAAATATACTGCTCTATAAAAATGGTCTCATATGATTTTTCGATTAAGTTAAGCGTTTACGAGATATTCATCGTCAAACATCAATGCATATTAAGGTGGATCAAAAAAAAAATTTTTTTTTTCGTTTGGTACTCTGAAAAATAGGTTCCTAGACACCTCTAAGAAAGCCTATAAGTTTCATCATTCATAATAATTTTTTTTATTGAGTTATAAAATTCATAAGAAGTAAAAAATTTTCCCAAAAATAATCAAACTTTAACTGTTAATATCTTTTAAACGTTTGGGTTTACGAAAAAATCATCTAATCTAATAAAATCTAAGGAACAAGATATTTTTTCAAGTAGTTGGAAGCGAGATATAAATTTTTCTATCTGATAATAAGAAAAAATAGAAAACTGTATGTAGGAGGACCTTCCCGTTAAAATTAAAGCTCATGTTTGGAGAGTCTTTCTTAGAGGTGTCTAGGAACCTATTTTTCCGAGTACCAAACGAAAAAAAAATTTTTTTGAATCACTCTAATACATATATATGTATAAGTTTACTAGGTTGATTTTAGTTCGATTATACCGTATATAAAACAGAATATTGTAGTGTAACGAGGCTTAGTAAGAATATGATTTATATTATAATTTAATAAGATCTCATACATGATTGCAACCTTTTCACATTACCATCGAATAATGAATGTTGAATTCTGTCGCCACATTTCTTAATATAATGTTTTACTAAAATCTAGATATATTTAAACACATTTAATTCTTGTGAATTTCGGAGAGTTATATAGAGAAGTTAAAGGAGTAGAGAAGGAAAAAAGGCCGTGTTCACCATGATTTTTGTTCGCCATGATTTTTACCCTTGTGGTCATCTGAGAAATAAACATTTTCCTTTTCATAATATCGGCGGCTACTCAAAAATAATGGTCGGGTTTTCACTAATTTTAAACTTTGTTGATTTAAAAAAAATATTACAAATTAAATTTTTTTTTTGCTTCATGTATATTATTATATAATATATATCGATAGACATATTTCAGTAAAATATCTCTTTACTTTATAAATTTGTTTTCTTTCATCGATTTTATTGTACATACATAAATAAAAGTCCCAATTAAAAAATTGCTGAATACGCATTAAATAATGTTTAAATGTGTATTTTAGACACAAGAAACAAAAACACACCAGCAAAAATCAATTTGGATCTTCACCAGTAACTGCAACAAATATTTCCAATGAGATCTCTGCAATAAGTATAAGCCATAAATGTTGTATATTTCACATTCACTCCAAACGGTGTGATTCGGTTTGCAGATAACTAGCAATTAATATGTTAGTTTTGCGTTTTTGTCTGAGTTTTCAAGTATGCAGGCTTCTGTAGTCATCCCCGAAGCAAAATAGTAGGCATCACAAGTAGTCCAACAACTATAATCCATACCTTTCTCACGTATACTATCAAAAACTTTAATATTTAACTGCAGAAAATATCCTTTTTAGCTATTATTACTTACAGAACACGCTAGCAATTACTTGCTCTATGAAAATAATAATAAAATGAAATAGAACCAACTCTTCCGATTGCTTTAAGTTCATCTACTAGAGAGGAAAAACAAAAATTGGTTTGTAGTTTGAGTGTACCGTTAAATATTCAAAAGATTCCAATAAATCATGGCTTTGTGTTGGAAAGGGATGAACGATCATTCATATCAGTTTCGGTTAAAATTGGACCTTAAGAAACTCATGAAAACTTTAAGAGAAAAATCTTGTAGCGCTATTGGGTAATTAACCGATATGTGGTTTGAAGGGATGCTTCCCCCACCATCGTTTTCGAAAGTGCTGCGAATTACATAATAGGGGGATTCTCTTGCTCTTGCAAAACCCTTGCTCATGCAAAACCCTTGCTCATAGCACGAATTGCAAAATTTTCCTCTTAGTGCAACGGCACAACAAACACACGCAGAAAGTTATTTGCAATGGCTTGAAAATATGTCAGACAAAAACCCATATTTATTTTCGTGCAATGACACGTAAAAAATAATTGCAACCCTATGCTAGCTGTCTTTTTACTGAAATACAATAGTCATTTACAATAAATTGACCGAATCAGCCATTCATATGTATATCACTAGATTTTGCAATGGGTGTTCTCGTGCCCTTGTATATTTCGGTATAGGATTTTTGCAATCTGCAATCTTGCAAGAGCAAGAGAATTCCCCTAATAATAAACGAGCATGAGAAAAGAAGTAGTGGTTTGGTTCGTCAATGGTGAAATGCCGTGTAAATTTCAAAGAAGTTTATATCCGTAGAAAAGCAGCAAACACAATGTGAATTTACACATATGAACTTCAAGTTAACTATTGGACTCGTTTTTTACCACGCTGCCAATAATATTTCGGAGGATCGGAATGCGTCATACCTTGTGGTCATCCTAAAGTTCTATTTTATTTACAGATCGGATTGCTTGTGAGCTACCATGGGCTATAGTGGTATATAAAACGGGGTTTTCTTTGAAAATAGGTTTTAGATTATGTTAATTTATTTGGGAAAGTTATGTATGGCAAGAAACAAATCAGTATTGATTCTTTCACTGCATAAAACTGTGAGTTTGGAAAATTCGGCTGGAGCCTCTACTATTTTGGCTTATGAGGAGAAATACTGCTTAATAAGGAAGTCATGGACCGTCGAGCTATCTCCTTCTAAATTGGATTATCAACACATTCTTTGTTCGAAGTTTTCATCTCAACTTAAACTTTTTCTGACTGGTTTGTACCATTTCACCCATGTAATTTGTTAGTGATGAACCGAATCGAAGTGTTAAAACTGTTAATGGTAAGCACGGTAAGTTTTTCACTTTAACAAACTGTACCTGTCTTTTTTTTATTTATTTTATTTATTGTATCTGCTTTTTCTTAAAGCCTAACAATAAGTAATAAAATCTTAAATCTATTTAAAAACTAGACAGACTCAAGCAAGTGATTGAGCTGTTTTGGTGATACGTCGCTCTTTAATACGCAGGCATATCTCTTCTTTTAAGTCGTGTTTGATTGCAAGAATGTACCAAAGCATTAGCCAAAGGGTTTGGGTGATCTCGGAGTTTAGATATGTATATTATATATTTAATTCTGCTGTCTTCTACTTCTTTTTTTACCATAGGAATACCACGGTCCTTATGGATATTTTCGCTACGCATGTACCATGGAGAACACGTGATTGTTCTAAGCATTTTTGATTGGAACCTTTATATTAGATCAATATTAGTTGCACAGGTCGTACCCCACAGTTGAATGCCATATATCCAAATCGGCTTTATGACCGCATTATATAAACTTTGTTGTCTAGGTAAGTTTGAAGTTTTTATTTAAAAGCCAATTTAATTTGCAGCTCTAATCTTCATGCATGTTATTTTACTAGAGATGTGTTTCTCCACGTGAGCCTTCTATCTAGGTGAATACCAAGATATGTTACTTCGTTCGCTTGGGGTACTAAAATATTGTTTATTTTTACTGCCGGGAACATCTTTGGACTTAGCTAAAATGTAATATGCTTACACTTCTGTTCATTCACATTTATACGACAGTTCGCTAGCCACTCTTCGACAGAACTTAAATGCTTCGCTAATATTCGTGATGCTAAAATGTGGCATTTGTTACGGCTCACTATAGCTGTGTCATCCGCAAAAGTTGAAGTTAATACATTATTAGCTTTTGGAAGATCTGCTGTATATATGATGTATAGGGTTGGGCCTTAAACACTGCTCTGTGGTACACCAGCACTTATCTGTCGTTCATCAGATATGAAATCTCCCACTTTTACCATAAATTTTCTATTTTTTAAGTAAGACTCCAAGAGTTTGTACAATTAAGGTAGAATTTTTTTAATCTTATATAAAAGACCTTCGTGCCGCACCTTGATGCATTGGTATTGTGTTATTTACGTGGAGGAAAGGAGACATCTTTGATAATAATACTTTTTCAAACACTTTTGAAAGACAGGGTAGAAGACTGATTGGTCTGTATGAAGACGGCTGTGTTAAGTCTTTCCCAGGTTTATCTATCAAGATAATCTGCGACTTTTTCCATGAAATTGGATAGTATCCGAAACTAAGAATAGCATTGAAGAGCAAAGAGAGCACCTCTACAGCAATAATTTGTAACTCAATTAGCATTTTTGGGGAAATTTTATCATGTCCCGGCGACTTTTTTGGATTAAGTTCTTTGATGATACCAATGATTTCAGAAGGTGTAGTCATAAGAGACTCGAGCGACTCTTTAGATGTGTTGGGTAAGATTGACAGCTTAAAGTTGTTCTTTGGCAAATTGGGTTGAAATACCTTTTCTAGGTGATTTGCAAAGCAATTAGCCTTTTCCTCGTCACTTCGAGCCCAATTTCCACCCAAGTCTTGTATAGGCATGTTGGTGTTTCCAAAGGGAATTTTGCTTGTTTGAGTTTGGATATTTATATACATTTCGGTGTTGAATTCTTCCTCACGTTTAAGCGTTTTTTTTAATTTACGTACAGCAGATTTTAATTGAAGCTGAGTGGAAGGGGAACGATTTCTCTGCCATTCACGTCTTGCACGCCTTTTTTCATTTACAAGCATTTATATTTCTCTATTAGAGATTTTTCTGAAACCAAGCGGCTTATAGCTTTTGTTTGGTGTTGCTAAGACAACTGCGCTGGTTATTATATCATTGACTTCTCTTATACTTTCGTCAATATCTCTTCCTGTATTTATTTTATACTGAATATTAATGTGGCTACTGACGTATTTTTATATTTTAGCCAATTCGTATTATAAGAAGTTAGACCCACCCACTTTTCGATTAACGAATATGGGTTGTTCACATAACTTTATTGGTACAGGAGAGTGATCAGAAGATAGATCAGTACATGTATCAGCTGTTATGTGCGATTTATCTATATTTTTGATTACAGCAAAATCAATTAAATCTGTTATTTTCTTACGATCTCTGGGCCAATATGTCGGCTTACCAGGAGATATTATTTCAAGGTTATTGTGCCTATTTATAACAGTTTGATACAGCTGTCGTCCTTTCGGATTAATAAGACGTGAGCCCCAGTATGCGTGTTTTGCGTTGTAATCTCCACCTGCTAGAAATCTTTGACCTAGTGTTCCAAAAAAGTCTTTAAATTCGATTTCTGTAATTTTAAAACGAGGTGGTATATATATTTTAAAACGAGGTGATATATAGCCGTAAGGTTTAGTGTTATTGTTGTAGCTTGTAACTGTAGTGTAGCATGAGATTCTAGAGCATAGTGGCTTAAACGATTTCTAATCAACACTGACATACCACCATGCGCTTTACATCCGGATGGTATTGTGGATGTATTTGTAACATATAGTCTAAATCCCGGTATATTGAAATTATTTTAATTTAAATTATTTGTTAGATGAGTTTCTGAAATAAGCATTACATCTATATTCTTTTCAGACAGAAATCTGATAATCTCTAATTTATGTTGGTTAACACCGTTAGCATTCCATATACAGATATTTAGTAAGCTCATTTTTTACTTAATAAATTTTGCAGCATTTGATTTTGTGATTTTATTAAATCTTGGATCATGTTTTGCATAGTGGACATAAATTGTGTCATACACTTTGTAAGATTTATACTCGTAATCATAGTTTCAATACCTCCATTTGGAGGATTTTGCGGTAGTTACATTTGCACAGTGTTGCCTTTCACCACCTTGCATATTATTATTGTTAGAAGTAATAGGATTTGAACTTTTTTCTGAGGTTGCTATAATTTCATCACGGGGTGTTTGTAACATTTGGTTACGACGTGCTTGAATGCCCTGTGACAACTTCGATTTCAAATCTTTATATACAGGGCAACCTCTGTAGTTAGCAGTGTGATTTCCTCCGCAATTGCTGCGTTTTTTATTTAATTCTTCTTTCTTAAGGGTGCATTTAAAAGTGGGATGTAAATCACCACATACCACACTAACACTGCCTAGAGTGCAGTATGATTTAGTATGCCCATATTCTTGGCAGTTAGTACATTGTACCGGACCGTTTCTTTTATGTGGTTCTTCCACAGTTACTCTACGATGCAGCAAATATTTAAAATTATATATTGGATGGGTCTCATTTTTTTTAAGTTAATTCGAATTCGGCAACAATTCAATTTTAAACATTGCCTGTGGTACTTTGTTTCTATTAAATGTATTTACAACTGTTTTAATTCCAAAACCACATTCTTCCAATGCTTCTTTGACTTCACTAGAGTCTACGGCGGACTCTATACCCTTGATTACAACAACTAGGCCCTTAGAGCTATTCAGTTGATACGAATAATAATTCTTGTTTTTATTTGACAAAAATTTAACTATGTCCATAAAACTTTTTTCAGTGTAGGACTGAATTTTTGTTTCATCTATATTGCCTTTTTTCAAAGGCACTATATGGAAATTGTTAGTACCTACAATTTTACTTAATTCAGCAACGAGAGCATTACTGCTACGCTCACGCAAATAAATTGGAGGGGGTTTAGCATTAACGACTGTGGTAGTACCCTTCGCAACGTCGTCTGAACTCTTGCTTAGTAAGGCAAATCTGTTATCATTTAAAACTCCCGTTTTATTCATATTTGGTGTGTCAACCTGACATTTTTAAGGATTGACCGCTGCCTTTGAAGGACTTAATTTCCTTTTTATATTAACGTAGCGATCAATGCCAGTTTGCACAGACTGTCCTTTTTTTAATGGTACATTCTCACCTTGCGTTATGTTATTCTTCGCAGCCTGCGTGCTTGCTGGTACCTGCTTAGTTGTTGGTGTGGTCACTTTTGTTGATGGCCGTTGTTGATTGCCGTTCTCTGCTGCTTTTGTATGTTGTACGCTCTGCTGCTGCTCAGTTGTTCGCTTCGATGACTCATCATTCTCACCGTTGCCTTGTTTGTTGTTATGAGCTGTATTCGCAGGCTCGACAAAGCTGAAGTAGGCATTCAGAGAATGCCTACGGTCTTGTTGGTGGGGCTACGCTGTGCTCATGTTTTTTGTTTCTTTTATTGTTTATTTCGCACTTATGTATTTGTTTTTTTATTATTTTTATTGTTTACAAAAAGTCAAATTTTTTGTGTTTCTTATGTTTTTATTAACACTTTCGGCGTTATTGCCTAACGCTTACACTTAATGCACTTTTTTGGTATTTGTTTACTTTTATTTTTTTTTTTTTTTTTAAGTTTCTACGGAGCGCATCAAAAGCTCGCTCTATTCATTCACCTATCTTAGCGCAATATTTTGTGCCATTGAAGTACTCCCTTCTTCTTTGCGACATTCAATCGGTAAATTTTTTATCATTGTCACCAAAAAACTATTCACCACAATCATAATAGACATTCATTTTACTAGAATGTATGCATATAATATATATGTATGTATCTGGAATTCGATCACTGGATTGTTAAATAAAAGTCTCAAATTACTGGATATATATATTTATCTTTATGTCTTACTCAAACAACTCAACACTTGTTGCAGATTGTTATCAAAACATCGGCACTCGAACATTCTGGCAACTCCTGTCGAGTTAAGTCTGGCAATTTGTCGTCGATTCTATTTCGTGCTAGCATTCGTGTTCTGAACAATATATACATATATTATAGTACTATTATCCATACTCTTATTTAACCCAGAATCGCGATTTAAAGTATTTGTGGGAAAATTAATGGAAATATAACGGGATTAAGTTTGAACAACTTATGCTTACAATTTTTTTCATTCATAGGAAAACGCAAAATATGCCTTTTATGAGCGGCTGAAGCGGGCTTATGGCAACTGATCCGGCTATGAATGAGAAATTGTGCGTTGCGATTTTAACGCCAGGTTGAGCAAAGGAGGTATCTTTGGTACAACAGTGGCCCAAAATATGGTGGTCTGTAGTACTAAATTTCAGCACAAGAAAATTCAGTAAGCTACTTGGCCGTCTTCGGATCGAGAAGTTCGAAACCAGATCGATCATGTTGTGATAGATGGACCACATGTTTCCAGTGTCCTTGACATGCATACACTCCGAGGACTTACCATCCACTCGGACCACTATCCTGTTGTAGCGAAGGTAGGCGCCCGTCTTTGTACAGCAAAGCACGCCCGTCAACAAACACTGAGAAGCTACTATGACAACCGACAGAAAAACGGCTTTTTACTCGAGAAAAGAAAACTGTGAAGTGGCATTTTCAGCTCCTTACCATTAGTTTTCATAAAGGTCGAAAGAACAGCTGGTATGATGAGGACTGTCGTACGGTAGTGGGGAGAAAACGAACAGGCTACTTCGCTATGTTGCGATCGAGCATAATATGAACAGTCCAAAAAAGAAAGACACCGAAATGCGTATGTATGGAAAGCTTACACTGACTTGTGTTCAGAGCATACCGAAATTATGGAGGGAAGATTTCTCCAGCTGATCGCCAGTGAAAGTGTAACATCTGGAGTTGGCGAACCCGATTCCTTAATCGATAACGATGGAATAGATGTTCAATTGCCGGACTACGATATGGTTCGAATAGCAATTATCCGCCTGAAGAACAACAAAGCAGCAGGGGCCGATGGATTAGCGACCGAGCTACTCAAATACGGCAGCAGAGAACTCACACAGCGCATGCATCAGCTTCTTTGCAAGAGATGGCCTCTGAAAGCATGCCCGATGATTTGAACCTAAGTGTGCTCTGCCAATGAATAAAAAGGGGGATCCCACAATCTGCTGCTTTAGACCTGGAAAATCTACTATCGACCAGATCTTCACCATGCGCAAAATTTTAGAAAAAACCTCTTAAGAGGAAGATCGACACACACCACCTCGCCATGTCCGTTATTGATATCCTCGCAAAACTAATACGGCTGTGCAAACTGACGATGAGCAATACCAAAACTCCGTCAGGGTTTGGAAGGACCTCTCCGAACCGTTCGCTACCAAACGAGGTTTTACACAAGGCGACTCCCTGTCACCCATTGCAGAATCTAGTGATATGCTATGAACGGATGCTTCGGTTAATTTATTGAGAATGGCTATTGTGAATTGGCGCACATTCTGCATTCATTCTATTTCTATATTAACAAAAAAATGTAATAAATCTTATAATTTAAATAGAAATTATAAAATCTATTTAAAACTTACCTTCCTCAACAATTTTTGTTTTGCAAGAGCAAGAGAATACCCCTACTCTAACTCACTCTTAAGTTCGATTACTGTTAAAAATCCCAATTGACTGTCGCAATTATCGTCGATTTTATTTTGTTCTGGCATTCTTGTTCGCCACACGGCCGAAACCGTAATACCAAAAAAAATTCATTTGAAGTGCTAATAAACTTCAACTTTTTTTTTGGTATTACGGTTTTCAATATTAAATTCAATATTCTTATAGGAAAATGGATGAAAAGAATTATTTTAATTATAATTTCAAACTATTTGGATTGGTTATTAAATACAAATTTATTGAAAGGTGAAAAGTTGGTTGAGTTCATGAAGTAAAATGGTGGAACTAGAATGGAACTAACTACAATTTGCAAAAATTAAAATAAAATTAAGGGACCATGGGAAGGGTTTCGAACATTAAGAATCGATACAATCAACTAATCCTAGGAATATACTTTTTGAATGAAATGAAATTTTTGAAGCGTTTTGCTACCTTAAGTCATTGGATTGGATTGGATTTCAGCCACAGCGCACATATGTATATGGAGTTCATAATATTTAAAAGTAGGTTTTGAAACAACCATTGATATAAAAGGTTGCTTCAGTCCCAAGTTAAAATCATTTAAAAGCATTCTTGATAACAACCGGCAGCAAGAAAATAGAGAGTTTGTGGTAACCTTTCTTGATAACATTTATTAAAAAACAAAATTATTCCTTATTTAAACGGAAATAGCTTATTGATCTGCAATAAACATTATTCAAAAGCAATTGAAATGCCAATAAAACTTTGGCTTACTTGGTGTTAAAAAGTTCGAATGGAATGGAAATTAGTCACCGGGATATTGTGCAGCACATCAGTTTTGGTTCCAACATTTTTGTCTTCGTAATATAAGTCAAAAGTAATTCCTATTTTACTAATTATTCACCTTTTTATGAGCAATAACTTAATTAAATTGTTCTGATTTATCGCTTACAAATTTTCAGCTCTTTAATTATCTGTCAAATTTTAACTTTTGAGGTTGCTAACACCAAGCAAACTTCAAATGAAAATAATTAAAAATCGTAATACCGAAAACATTGGGTTTGTCTGAAGTTGCTTCAAATTCAATTTAACCGAGTGAAGTTGAAAACCGTAATAGATTAAACATATTTGCAGCCGTTCCAGATGATCCTGTTATTGTCCTTCCCAACTACACTTTTATTTAGGCACAGCCTCTTTCGTTGTAGGTTATGTAACAATACCCAATCTCCTTCTTTAAAACCATTCGAGTTCATTGCCTTGTCGTATTTTGTTTCATTTTATTTGTCTAAATTTTGGTGCGCTGTCTTGTCGTGCATTTCCGCCATCTCCTCTTCTAGTATGCCGTTTACTTCCTTATCATTTCTTTCTCCAGAGGCGTTAGTTTGAACCTTCAAACCAATCATGTACATGTAGAGCAGTCCGATAAGTCAGCAGTAACAAGGATATATGGGTATCTCAATTTTTTTGTACACTTGTCCACAGTTTTCTCAAATGTTCTTCAAAAGTTCGATTGAATCGTTCTACCATGTCATGGGACTACGAAAGTAGTCCTCCATTGGTCAGAATATGAACACCGTATCTCGCTACCCAATTGTTGATGAATACCTCAGCTACTGTTTCTGCCTCTTGGTTAGCAATTGCGTACATCTCTGAATTGTTGAAAAAATAGTCTATGAATACCAAAATATATATGTATGTATGTTTTCTAATTTACTGGTAGCAATGGACCACCTACATCCAAGGTGATTCGCTCAAACGGCGCACTCGAATTGTACTGTTTCATCTGAATATGACTCCTGGATCTCGGTCCTTTATCTACAACGCACCCAGCATATTTGGCGATGCTCTCCGTAGCCAATTGACAATAACCTGCCCAATAAAACCTTCGCCCATATAGTGCCCTCCACTTAAACCGTTGTGCAGCTTGTTGAGAACTTCAGGAATTTATATACGATGCATACATATATCCAGACACCAAGTTTAAATAATTTCTGGGCTGGACTTTTTGCAGCTATGTATTTCTTGACTAGTTAAACGTTTGTTTATTTAAATTTTCATAGTTCCTCTGGATTCCAGTTTGAAGTTATTGTAATTAATGCAGAGAACGTGTATTATAGAGAAGGTCCAACTACGGACAATTTGATACACATGTATATATGCTATATATGTACATACATATATGATATATTATCATAATATCCTAATACTATAAAAATTTAATACATATATTACAATAATAATATATGTAAATCACACCTATTATCATTTGAAACTTTCATACACATCTATCCTGCAGATATGTACGTAATGCTATGTTCGCTACTTTGCTACTTTGAAAACATTTTGTTGTGGAATCTAAGTCGTTCGGACCGACAATGTGTGTTTTCGATGAGTTTTCACCGACAACTATCAATAGCGGAATTCTCTTTCTCTTGCAAGATTGCACGATGACACAAAATGCAAAAATCCTATACCGAAATATGCAAGGCCCATTGCAGAATCTAGTGATATATGACGGCACGAAAATAAACATGGGTTTTGGTCTGACATATTTTACAGCCATTGCAAATAATTTTCTGCGTGTGTTTGTTGTTGTGCCATTGCACCAAGAGGAAAATTCTGCAATTTCTGCACAGGGCAAAGTTTTGCAATAGCAAAAGAATCCCCCTAATATGAGAATATCAAGTGACAGCTGTATTTGTATATGGAATGTAAACAAATATCAAGTGACAATTTAGGGCCGGCAAAATATGTCTTCCAAAAACATCGATTAAACTAGAGCAGGCACCGATTATAATGAGTGGAATGTAAGTTTTCAAGTAGTTTTCAGCGAAAACTGTGTTTCCAGTTTTTCCCACGAAAACATGTTTTCGTTGTCGGTCCGAACATAGTATAAGTACAATTCAAATTCAAATCAAGATATCATTTATCAGTAATATAATATGCGCTGTTCTATATGTACATACATACATATGTGCGTGGGACATTCTCACACAAATAATATATGCGCACACATGTAAATATGTGCGTATGACATTCCCACACAAACAATGCATACACAATATACACAACAATTGTTTCAAATAGCATCAGAAATCAGTATGGCCGACGTCAAAATTTATAGTAAATTACACAACAACAAAATTTTAATTCATGAACGCAACGTACTTTCAAAAATCATAAATTGAATATATTGGCAACATATTTTATTTGTCGATTTTCAAGTCAAGAAATTTTTCAAAGAAAATATTCAATATTCTTCTGAATTTTGTGTACAGTCAACCCCGGTTAAGTAGTACTCCGCTAAAGTGTCAATCCCTCTTAACTTCCTGTATCTTGCTGCATCTCAAGCTTTGTATTTTTAAGTACATAGAAATTATTGTTTTAAGTACGACTCGCTTAAGTATCCGCACTCGCTTATGTACCATATTACATTTTTATTTTTAACAAACCACAAAAATCTGTATCTTTAATTGTGGCACATAACCGGGATTGACTGTATTTGTCATGGAATATAAAAAATATTTTGTAATTCTGAAATATTTTTACGCCGCTAGCAAAAATCTGCGTCGATATGTGTGCATGCTCACGCACAAACATACATATTTACGCTGGTTTGTAGGCGGAGCTGTACAGCGGCAAGGCAAGCGGTGACAATCGGCGGCCGTTTGTTTATTTTTTTCGGCACAGCTCGGATTCTCTACCAACAACACAATGCTGTGACGCTTTGTCGTCGCGTCAGTCCTTCGACAACTTTTGGACAAAACGTGCTGCATATACACAGATATGTATGTCCGAATTAGGCGGTATATAAGATAAAGTTAAGTAGAAATAAACGCTATTAGCGCAAATACGAATGCACTTAAATTCTATGAAGTCTGCATGCGGAACATCGACTTCTTCAGATGGAATTGAAGAATGAACAGCAAAAATAAGTTAAAATAAATTATATTATATTATCAAAAATAAGAAATATTTAAAAAGTTGTTTTTATTTGCACATTTACAAATATTGCTTGGAGAATTGCATAATTTAATAATAATGTTATCAATTTTGTATGAATTCACAAAAATTCGCAAAATTATATTCATATCAATTGATATGATAGCATGTAAACGTATAAAGATATAAGCCAAAAGGCCAACATGCGTCTGTAAAAGCAATGTATATTTCTGAGCATAATTTTCATTGAATTCTCAGCTCTGTTCACTCATTTCTGTTAAAATTTCTGCTGCCGAGACAAAAGTGGTGAAATCCACTAATAGAAAATTCATGGCTCTTGAAAGTTCACAAGCTTGTCCGTAGTTGGACCTTCTCTATAATACACGTTCTCTGGTACTGTCTAACATCTAGTGATGAGCGATATTTCATCACCGGTGATTTTATCACTGTGATTGAAAAATCGCTTATAGTCACTGCTATTGCTAGACCGCTGTATACTTGGCGAATAAATTGATCATTTCCATAGATTAATGTATGGAACAATCGGGAATTAATTTAGGAAATTTCGGGAAAGCCTTTTTATAATTTGGGAACGAACAATTAATTAAAAATCATTAAAAACATATTCAACCGTATACTTGGCGAATTTTTGAGGGAATGGGGAAGTTTAAATTGCAACAGACGTAAAATCATTTGGGAATTATCAGGAAATATTTTTTTTTTAATTTGGGAAAGCGATGTTATAATAGTAATTATGTAGGTATTTAAAAATCTGACACTGGGTCACGTGATGGACTCAACCCTCCTCTCGCTGTAATGAGTAGTGGGGGTATCCAAAGAGGATTTAGGTTATGGAATTTTATCATAACACTTCAATGTCCATAATAAAAACAAATCAGGAAGTATTTGACAGGTTTAGAATTAGAGACTTGCAAATCCTGTTGTAGAAAAGTTATAAAAAATCTTCAAGTATTATAATATGGTTGAATATGTTTTTAATGATTCTTAATTAACTGTTCGTTCCCAAATTATAAAAACGCTTTCCCGAAATTTCCCAAATTAATTCCCGATTGTTCCATACAT